>NC_056735.1:1609905292-1610142792 GCF_019279795.1 Protopterus annectens
TCTATACACAAATGAATGGATTAAGGGAGAATAGAGCTAAACCATATTATTCTTCTAGAACCTGTACTCCAGCTACTACCAAAAAGGAAGGCTTGTCTGACATTACGATTGTTCTTCCATATAGCAGTAATGTTAGAAGGATACAAAACGCAATTGCAGAAAATTGGCACATACTTTTAGTGGATGATCATACCAGAAGTTTGGTAGGTAATCATCCAATCTATACATATAGTAATTGTAGAAATTTGAAGCAGCAACTATGCTATCATAGCTCTGTGGGTACTATGTACAAAGAATTAAATAAAGATATACCACTGGGCACTAAGAAATGTGGCACTTGTGCCCAATGTATGTATATCGATGAGTCTAGGTTCTTCAAGCATCCGGATACTGGTTGTCTTTGGGAGCTGAGGAACAGTGGTACTTGTACCACTAGAAACATTATTTATGTTGCCCATTGTACTGTTTGTTTTTGTTTTTATGTAGGCAAAACAAACAGGTCATTGAGGGAACGAATTAGAGACCATGTTTACTGTATTCATAGGAAAGAAGAATACAGTGCTATTGCCAAGCATGTTATGTGTAAAGGAATTGATCATATGTTTCTGTTTCAAATTCTGCATGTGCAATATAGCAATATACGTATGGGAAATATTATCAACGATACTGAAAGTGCAGAGCTTAAGTGGATTTTTAGATTAGGTGCTCACAGAGGGCATGGGTTGAATGACAATATATCACTTAAACCCATATTAAATGCTAGGACCCTCAGATAGATTTGTTTGTGATATTATTTATGTTTATATTAGTTTGTCAGTTTATAGTACACTCTGCATAGACCTTAAAACTAGTTGGTTTTACCTGCAACATCCATATGTTTATTGCAGGAGTTAAATTTTATTCTGTAAGACACTACATTTTTATTTTACATCCATTCAGTAGTTTAATAGATTTTTGAATTATGTTTTTATATACATGTTTTTATATACATTTTATTTGTATTTACATATATATGTTGGTATATGTTTAAAATATCTAAATTGAATTGATTTAATTGATCAATTGGATGATTGGCCATATGACTATATAAAGCAGTATGTTTTTTGAATTTGTAACGTCTGATGAAGCGGATTGCTTTCTCCGTGAAAGCGCTAACGTTTGTCTACAATAAATTTGTGATTTTACTACACTTTGGATGTTTGGTGTCTATTTATGGTTTTATAGCTGGTTTGGAATACCACCTTCCATTTGGGACTATCGTTTGATATATATATATATATATATATATATATATATATATATATATATATATATGTGTGTGTGTATATTATTGTTTTGCCTACTATATACTAGCAATATTGTACAGCACAAAAAAAATAATTTACTTCAAAACATGTTTTAAAAACGAACAGCCTATGCAAGTTAAGTGGAGCACATCGAACCAGCACAAACTACAGAGTACTTTTGATCAATCTAAGCATCAGTTAATGGTCAGATTTTACACCTCCCAGGCTGTCATTTAAAACAAGCCAAAAAAATATATAAAATATTTATATATATATATATATATATATATGGTTTTCTATGATAAAACCGCCGTCATTAATTTGATCATTGTTCACAATGTCGAATAGTCATGTTAGTGCACATTTAAATGAACGAATGCATTAGTTCGCCGATGAGAGCAGTTCGAACTACTGAACAGCACACAATTAAATCTGACGATCTCTGATGACGAAAATGCGGATGCAACGAAGATCTGCACGTTGCACTAAATAAAACGAAAATAGAGGGCATGGCTACTAGATGACACGATTAATGAGCTAACGGTCGTAAAGACCTTCATTGAAGGAGTGAATATTGTGCAACAGGTGGATTTATCACCTTACAGCCTATGGATTATTTGGAGACCTAAGTAGAATAATTTAGAATTGTGGAAGGGTGAGTACAACTGAGATGTGAGCAGCTAGTTTGAATGTTTAATGACAGTGAAAGTACTTTTGCTGAAGTGTGTCATATACTGTTATGAAAACTCAGTATGAACAGCATAGTGCTGCTAATATATTGATGGCAGTATTGATTGTACATAGTAACGTGACAGCTATAAGGTGTAATGTATTAGGGTTAAGTGATAGTGAAAAGCATCTTGCTGTAATGAATTGTATAAAGTGTGTATATGTTTTTGAACTTTTATCAGTTGTTCTGCAAATAGTGTAGTCTGTGGTTGACATTGTCACTAGTTGAATCAGCATATTGTGTATGTGTGCTGTCACAGATGTGTGTATAGCTATACTTAAGGTTACTTACATAATAGTATGAAAAGTCCTGTTACCTGTATGCAGTATTCCCTATGAATCGTGTGATGAATCAAGCAGTGATATAGTTGACACGGATGAATTTTAAAGTTGTGAAGTGCACATTAGAAAAGCATGCTGCATGCTGTTATGTACCTGTGGAGGCATATCTGATGCCTGTATAGTGTTCATTATAGTGATTAACAGTGGCTTTGGTGGCCAGAATACATGTATCAGGTTATGTGACAGTCTCTATAGCTCTGTAAATAGTAGTGGGAAATGTTACATGTCAGTAAGTTTAGTGTAATAATGTTTGTCCATTAGGAGATGTAGTTCATTGCTATTGCAGTCCATTTGGCATGGGTTGTGCACGTGATACTTGTGATATATACAAGTGATACAGGCCTATATCACTTGTACTACTGACGTTCATTGTTAGTAATGATGGTACTTTTGTTGATTTGTAGGTGTGTTCAGGTACAATGACAGACCAACCTGTGAGTTATCCTGGCATTATTGGCACTTTGTATGGCACAGTGAAGTCACAGAAAGGTCGCCAAATCCTTTGTATTGATGGTTATCAATACTACCTGGAAAAGAGTAATCCTGAGAAGAATTACTGGTGTTGCACTCAGAAGGCAAGGCAGAGGTGTGAGGGCCATTGTATAATGGAGATGTGTGCTGCTGAGGAGAGGCTATTGAAAAGCATAGCCCATTTTCACGCACTAGATGTGGTCAGGGTAGAGCAGCCATTAAAAGGTGTGCTGAACAGACTCTGGAGGATCCATGCAGGATTGTGTCCGAGGTTCTGGCAACCACGTCCACTGACGTAGTGACCACCTTGAGCAGTACTGATGTGCTTAAACAGAGTGTATGTAGGGAAAGGCATAGAAACAGCACAAATCCCAGAGTAGACCTAGCAAGTCTGAAAGATTTAAGCCCAGAGATGATACCATTGAAGAAGGGCCACTTTATCATTAAACACAGTGCACTCCGCAGCCATACCTATGATGTTGTGCTTCTCACTACAAAAGGTAATCTAGGCCTGCTTTGCAGTTCGGAGTATATTCTTGTTGATGGAACCTTCCCCATTAGCACCAGGGAGTGTAAACAGGTATACTCTATTCACTGCAGCTTGGACGGTTCCAGCAACAGCAAGGCAGTACCTCTAGTGTATGCCATCCTACCGTCCAAATGTGAGGAGTGCTATGATCAGTTCTGGGCAACCCTGATGGCATTATGTGGTGACTTTCATCTAAATTTCCAGCCCAGGATGGTACTAAGTGACTTTGAGAAGGGAGCAGTTAACAGCATAATGAAGCATATACCTAACAGTACAGCCAAGGGATGTTGGTTTCATCTGTGCCAAATTATCTGGAGCAGATCCATAAGCTTAACCTGACACCGGTTTATGGTACAGATACTCAATTTGCGCTGCTATGTAAGCAGATACCTGCACTTGCTTTCATACGCATGGAACACATTATGGACACATTTACATCTATTGAGGAGGCGTTGGGTGAAAGGGGTGCTCCTCTATGTGAGTTCTTCAAGAACAACTACATTTTAGGGAGGCTAAGACGGTATGGCATGAGGGGTTCCACCTCGGAGAGACAACCTCCACTTTTTGATGTCCCTTTTTGGAATCAGGCTGAGACATGTACCATGGGCTACACTAGGAGCCAGAATGCAGTAGAAGGATGGCACAGTAGGCTGAGGTCTCTATTGGGTAAAAAGGAACTGTACATCACAGATGTGCTGCATGCCATTTGTTTGGAGCAAAACCATTTAGGGGATGTTAAACAGAAGTTTCTGTGTTGTGTGCCAGCATCTCCAAAGAAACGTAGGCTGTCTGACAAAGAACATATGATACAATGTCTTCTGACTAAATGGGATGAACTAACACCATTAGGCTTTGTACAATTCATGGCACACCATTGCTCATTCTGATATATCTGCCATTACCTTTAATGTGTGCTATATCTCAGTGGCATTACAGTACAACCTTTCCTGTTATCATTACACTTTGCTTATTGGGACGTGGATTGCATCTTTTGTATTACAGAGCACTTGCTTGAAATCACTATTTGTGGAAGGGAATCATGTTTGATGTGGAAATGTAATGCACGTACACAGGGAAACTGTACTTTCAAGCAGGATCACAAATTTTCAGTGTTTTACTGCAAATCGGTCGAAAATGTCACGATGCGACATTTTTGACATTTACCACTGCTTTATGGCCATATTTAAAGTCGGTATTTATTAAATTTGGCAAAAAAAACTATATATATATATATATATATATATATATATATATATATATATATATATATATATTATCACAATTACAATGCAAATAAACGTTTCCTGTCTGTCAGGAAAACAGCCTGGTAAATGGCAACTATATATATATATATATATATATATATATATATATATATATATATATGTGTGTGTGTGTGTGTGTGTGTGTGTGTGTGTGTGTGTGTGTGTGTGTGTGTGTGCGCGTGTGCATATGTACATATATATACACACACACACACTCTTTATAAAATTTGTTTAAAAGATAGAATTTAATATTGTGGAAGAGAAACAGAAAGAAGACATGGATATTGCTACATATGAATCAACATTCAAAAACAAACAATTGCAAATTCATATAATTACAAAATAGGCTCATGAATTTATCCATATTTAAACCCAGGACCTTCTATATCAAAGGCAAGAAAGCTACAATTAGACCAAATCAGCATACTACAGACTAAAACATCACTTAGATAACTCGCTAGCCATTTTATTTAAATCAGAGTATTCTGTAATTGATATCTAACTATTAATATGCATATCTTGTTTCATCAGGGAAACGATTAAATACATAAATGAATGCTTGTATGAAGACATGCTGTTGTCAGCTCCTGATTGAGATTATGTTGGCATGGGGAGTGGCTAAAGGGTTTTTCTACCTTGATACCAGATAAAGCTAATTCACTCAGATGACCAGCACTATTGGTGACAACGTAACATTATTTCCTTTCATTTTGTGAGTTTGCAGTTTGCTTTGATTGTTTTTTCTATTTTTGGTTTAAAAAGTTATATCAGTCAAGACGATTATTAGTGACCATCCATGTAAGAAAAAAAATTGACATTATAAAATATTTCAAGTAATTAATACTGCAAGTGAATATATGCTGCAGTTATTACTGTGTGGTTTTCTGAGTAGGTCATCTGTGTGGGGCTCAGGGGCTTTTAATTTCTACATGATGGTGCTTACTCTTTTTAAGGCTTTCCCTGTTTTACATGCTTTGGTCTCACTGGTTCATTTATTAAGAGAATCGGTTTATCACAGACTTTATGGTAGACTTTGTCACTCTTTTTTCCTTTTTTGGTAATCATACCCAGCTAATGATATTGTTAATTTCACCAGCAGTCTTTCTGTTTCAATTAATGAGCCACATGGTTTATCACAGTCAGTTTTAGTTTTATGTTTATGGTGTCTGGATGTTTAGGTAGCTATTGTGGTTTTGGTCATAATGTTTATATTTAAGAAAAAATAAACAGAGAAGAATAGAACAGCAAAATAATTGTTAGTGTAGCAGGTTACACAGCATTCATCAGATTTTTTTGTTAACTTTGAGTTTGGTCAGTCTCAGATTACTTTGCAGTAAATCAAGCAACCATTTAGAGCATGCATATGCATTAAAAGACTTCAACTGTCAAGAGGGCAGTCTGTCAGTTTGGTGGCAGTGACCTCATGATCATTAGCAGACTTCCTAATACATTTGCAAAGAAGGAGAGAAATTTTAAGAGACAGTGCTATTCTACAATTAATCATGGGCATATCAAGGTTAACTGAAATGTTAGCGCTAACAACTATATTGTCAGGATCAGCGCCTTGTTCACTTCATGACCTAAATAATGCAGAACAGAACATGAATTTAACTAATGCCATGATTAAAAACAAAAAATATTTTTCTGCACATTTTTGATGGAAGGCTTCAGCTGGGAATGATCTAGAGGAGCATGTTTTTTCTTTATAAAAAATTGAGTCATTATCATTGGAGTTCCTCTAAATCATTGGACTGTGGAGAGCTTTAGTTTTGGTTAGGTAAGTTATTATTCCTACAGAGTACCAGAGTCACACAAAACATGTATAGTAATTCCTTGGTCCATTTTCTAACCACCAGCCCCAGAAGATCATACACTGTTATTCCGCTGCATTAATGTAATAAATAAATCAATAAAAAAAGGGGGGGGGCAGACATGTAAAAATAGGCATCATATGTGATTAGCTGTTTAATGTAAGGTATTAACTATTACTAACTACTACTATAAACCTCACATTTCTAAACCTGACAGTTTAACAACAACCTTTGGTCATTTTCATTTTATATCTATGTATGTGTGTGTGTATATATATATATATATATATGTGTGTGTGTGTACACACACACACACACACACACACACACACACACACACACACACACACACACACACACACACACACACACACACTAGTTGATGTTCACATTTCATTTTCAACAGGGGCACTGCAATTTATCTTAAGCCAGTAGCTATATAGTTATTCTTGGATATTTATATAAAAGAATGGTCCTTTTGAGAGAGGAGTTTGTTTCAATCTAACAGAAGTCTCCTTCCACAAAGGGATCGCAGCAGTAAGATATCTCACTCTTTCATTACAGTAGAAGAACTTGCTCAAAAACTAATATATTACCTTGAACACCAGGCTGCAGAGACGTTAGTATAGGGTTTTTAATTAGGTTTTTCCTTGAAATTGAGTGCTCCCTTTAATAATAAGATTGTCTGAAATTTGAAATCTATATCTGAAAAAGAAGACTAAGTATTAAATGTTATGGATGAGGATCAAGTAGGCAGATGATCAGCCTTTATAAAACACAGCTTTGGGATCATTTTAGAATATCATCCATCAGGCTGGTCCCACAGAAAAAAAAGAGGGTGAATTTCACCTAATTCAATCACTTCTCCTTCCTGGTTAGGTCCTCAGTTAATGATTTTATTAGCAATAAAGATGTCTGAGTAAAATATGATACCCTTGATGAAATGGACATTATTATTTGCAAGTTTGAAAAAAACATGGTTAGGCAAACTCAATATTAAATCAGCATTTTGGTTGTTGCCTATTAAAGAATAAGATTGGCCAGTACTTGGATTGCCTTTTTTGGGTCATTTGTACTTTGATAACACCATGTCTATGGACTGTTCAACAGCCTGTACTATTTTTAAGTCCTTTGGCACATATTTAAACTGATGCTGGCAGAAAAGAGTTAGGAAACAAGCCACAATTCATTGCCTTGACAATTTCCTTATCATTGGACAAGGGGAGCAAGTTGCCAAGGAATGCATGGAATTTTTCACATAACTGTGTCAGCATCTGGCAATTACTAAGGTCCTTGCTGCTGCATAACATTTCTTGGCCTAGAAATAGCTGTTACTGGCAATTATTTTAGGCTACTGAACAAGACACAATGATTAAAAGTAGCCATTCATGAATTCCTAATGGGATCCAAGGCAAGGGTAAGTCAGAGTATGACTCTTCTGGGATTTTTAAGTTTTTGCCTGCAGGGCAATTTCTCCATTTAGAACATTCATAAACGTATTAAAAGAAGGGGCATAGTAGGCATTATTGGGTACACATTCCTAAGAGACTAAAAAAAAGTGGAAAGTCTTTCTGGGTAAATTAAATGGACTCTCTTTATGACAATCAGATTAGGTTTCTTCAGATTCCTTTCAGCTATACATCAATGCAATGGCCAGCATAAGTATGAGGGGTTACTCAAATGGTAGATGGTTTGTGGTAGAATGCCCTCACTCTTGCTCAGAGTCAGTCAGGAAATTCTACCTATATGGGCTGCTGTATATGTTTGGCAAGATCAGTTTAGAGACAACAAGGTACTCGTATTTAAACAACCAAGCTGCTGTACAGATTCTTCTAAGTAGATCATCTTGGTCAATCAGAGTCCAGTCTGTATTGACATTGCCAGCTCCTCATATTTTAGAAATCAATTTATCATTTTCAGCTAAGCATGTGCCTGGTGTTTGGAATGCCATAGCTGACAGATTATCACATATAAAAATTTCCAGATTCTGTTTACTGGCTCTGGAAGTGCAGCAGTTACCTGCTCTGGTCCCTCCCAAAAATGTAGCTGCTTGGAAAAGAATACTGATCAGACTACTGTGCCGATCTAGAGCTATACACACTAAAAGGGCGTATGCCATTGTTGTATCAAAACTCAAAGCCTTCAGCATGCACTTCCCAACAAAAGATAAACATCGGACACTGGAGGTCCTTATTTATTATTCAGTATTCATTATTTATTGCACAGATGAATTCTACAGGATTCCCTCAGCTCTTTGCATATACAAATTACAGCATTAGGATGACAAATCAGAGGCTTAGACCTCCCAGATTTGGCATGTCATTGGTTTAACAGCAGATTACTGAAAGACTGGAGCTACGTTAAGGTAGATCACAGAGACTTGCAATGCCTGACAGGGCTCAGGCACTCCCAGTAGAGATAAAGGAGGTCCTGTTTTCAGCTAGAGACTATCATTCTTAAGTATTATGATCAACTTTCTCTGCCTGGCTGTAGACTGGGGTGTTCAGAGTTGGTGAATTCCTTCAGTCACTATGGTGGGCTGTTATTATAATATCTTAAACTCACCAATAGGGAGTAGGCCAGCAAGTTTCATTGCAGCGATCATAAATTCTGGCATCATGCCCAGTACACTGGGCCTTAGCAATGTAGCATCCCTCATAAGAAATTAGTATATATTTTGCCAGATGGGCATTTATTGTCTTCTTCAGATGATAATAATCTGCTAAAGAAGCCATTGGTATGTCAGGGCATTCTCTCAGATGGATTTAGCTCTCACTCATTTAGAACAAGATGAGCTTCAGATCTAGCCAGTGAAGGGCAATCTGTGGATTTAATACATTGCACTGGCAGATGGAATTCAGATGCTTTTTGCAGTTACATTAGATGAGTGTTATTTATATTTTCCTTTAGGTCCACACCTTCTTCTGATCATAGGTTCATAGGTGTGCACTAGGCTAATGGCCCTGGAGCCTATATAAGCCTAACCCAAGAAGATTCCCTGGCATCATGCCGCCCAAAGTTAGTTCCCAGTGCCCCTGTCAAGCAAGGCCACTGAAGTGATCCCTGGGGTGAACTTCCTATTGCCCATCCACTTGTCAACATTTCTCTGAAAGAGGGGCAGTGAAGTGCTCTGTTTGACATGAATGGGAAGTTTGTTCCAGAGTATGGGAAGCTTCTGGTTTAGGAACCTATCCCTCCAGCACATTCTGTTTATTGTGGTATCGGCCCTAGGGTCTATACAAGCCTAGCCATAAAAAGTTCCTGGCTATTTCTTCCCAGAATATTTACTTCCCTGGTCCCCTGTCTGGCAGGGTGATTGACATGATCCCCGAGGTGAATTTCCTATCTCCCATCCAGTCGTCAAGGTTCCTTTTGAAGAGGGCCAAAGAAGCGCTCAGCTTGACATGTATGGGCAGTCTATTCCTGAGTCTGGGGAGTCTCTGGGTCATGAACCTATCCCTCCAGCATGTTTTTTTCATTGTGATGACTCGGTTTAGAACCCTGGAGCATGTGGCTCTAAGGGATTGGGATTTCTTTATGTGTAGCATGTCCAACAGCACTGGGTTTGACATGGCCTTGTATGTTAAGCAGAGATCGCCTCTGAGTAGGCGATATGCAACCGAGTATAGCTGGAGTTTTTTTAGATGGTCAGCATAGAGTATCTGCTTTAGGCCTGTGATTCTTTTAGTGAGGAATTTCTGTGGCCTTTCCAGTTGTTGCAGATGTCTTGTGAGGTACATACCAAATGAGGGGTTGTACTATATAATGTGTCTAATGAGGGATGAGTACAGTGGGACAATTACCTCCTTTTTCTGAATGAAAAGCTCTTAGTGATGAGGTGTGCCACATAGAAGGATTTCCTGACTGTTGTGGCTATGTGATTATTGAAGATGAGACCACTGTCCACCTGTGTCCCTAAGTCCCTTATCACCCTTTCAGTGTTTAGTGCACTGCCACTTATGTGGTAATTCATGGGTATATGTTTTTTCTCAATGGGGATAACAATACATTTCTTGGCATTTAGCTTGAGCCCATGGCTCTGGCACCAAGCATCTGTTTCTGTAAGGCAGTTTTGTAGAATATCCACATCATTTGGGGATTCAATAATGGCTCCCAGTTTGCAGTCATCTGTGAACTTTGTTAGCCAGAGTCCCTTAGTGCTGGCCTGTACTTCAGAGAAGTAGATGCCAAACAAGAGTGGTCCCAGGACTGAACCCTGAAGTACTCCGCTTGTCACATCTCTGGAGCTGGATTTTGAGTCGGCTACTTTTACAGTGTGGGTTCTGTCAGTAAGCCAGTTGGCAACCCATCGAGTCATGTACAGATTAATGCCCAGCTTAGTATGTTTATCTATGATTCCATAGTGTGGGATGGTGTCGAAGGCCTTGGCGAGGTCCAGATAGGCTGTGTGGACCTTACTCTCGTCTATGGCTCTGGAGACTGATTCGAAGTCAATCAGGTTGAGGAGACAAGATCGGCCCTTCACAAAACCAAACTGGGTGAGGTCCAGTGTTTGAAGGTTGCCAATGTCTTTGTTTATAAGTTCCATGATAATGCGTTCCATGGCTTTCCAGATTAGGCATATCAGACTGATGGGGAGATAGTTTCCGGGATCCAAGGTGGTCCCCCCTTGTGGAGTGGGATAACTGTAGCTGTGCTCCACTCATTGGGCATGAAGCCTGTGGTGAGGCTATGATTAAACATGACACTTTGGTGAGGTGCCAGTTAATTTTGTAGTTCATGTAGTACACAGCCCGGGATGCTGTCTGGTCCCATTGATGCTGTATTCTTTGCTTTGGAAAATGCATTTTTTACCTGTGTGGGTGTGATTACCAAAATTTGGCAATATTTTGGTATTGAGATGGGCCCTTTAGGGAGTGAAAGGGGGTGAAGTTGGCAGTGAATCGATCTGCCAGGATATTGGCAATATCCTTGGGATCAGTATATTTAATGCCATTCTGTTGTAGCTCAGAGCAGATCTGAACATTGCCATTTAGATTCCTGACATAACTATAGAATGCCTTGTGGTTGTCCTTGGAATCTTTGGCAATTTTATTTTCGTAACTAGCTTTGGAGGATTTTATGAGGGATCTCAGATTCTTACTGAGGCTGGTAAGGGATTTTTTTGCATCCTGGGATTTTCCTCTTTTCTGCAACAATTTCTTCCTTCTGTTGTATAGTTTGTTTATGGCAGGGGACCACCAGATTGGGTTTCTTTTTTTGGTAGAGACCATCTTGATTCTGTTTGGAATGGCATGATTCATGCACGAGTGAATGTGCTCATACAGTGCTTTAGTGTAGGATTCAGCAGTCAAACTTTCAGTTCCCGTCTGCATGGGTGTCATGAAGTTTGTCACTTCGGACTTGAGTAGCATGAAGTTGGCTTTGCAGAAGCTTTTTATGGAGGTTTCATTACTGGGAGGTGGGGGTGGAATGTGGACATCAAGGGTGATTAGCTTATGGCCAGATCTAACCAATGAGGGGGTGACCACGGGTGTGGAGCAGCAATCTCCCATATTGGTAATGACCAGGTCTAGGGTATTTAAGCCCCAGATGGGACTATGGATTAGTTGATCCAGGGCATTGAAATTTATGAATTCCAAGAACCGCATGAAGAACCGATGAGCAAAGGTGTTGTTACCCAAGTAGTTTTCCCAATTAATGGCAGGGTAGTTGAAATCATCCAGTATTAGGGTGTTTGGTTGTATCTTAATATTTTCTAGTATGTTTAGAAAGGTGTAGGGAAAATCTTGGGACATGGTGGGGGATCTGTAGCAAGCTACAATTTGGATAGCAGTCTTACCTAGTGTTAGTTGGACCTGGAGAATTTCAGATGCGTAGTGTTGGGCAACTAGCCTGGAGGTGTGAATATCTTTGATGAATATGGACACTCCTCCACCTTTAGTGCTTGGGTCCTGGTTTGGTGACGAAAAGTGTGGTAAGTGTTGTAGCCTGGTATTGCTGGAGTGCTCTCTGGAGCCTTGAACCAGGTCTCAGTTACTGCACAGATATCGATGTTCTCCATTTTTAGGAGTGCCTCTAGAGAGTGCATTTTGAGGTTTAGACTTCTAGCATTGAGTAGCATTACCTTCAGATTTTGCATGCTTATATCTGTTACAGTGGTGGTTTTGTCCTTTGAGCCTTGCCTAAAAAAGGCAGTATAGGGGTGGCAAGGGCCTTAGTCAGTAACCTGAATACCAGGGGCAACAGGTGCAGACTGGGTCTATATCATATGAGCGAATCGCACAAATTGCGATCACTCATAATATCGAACGTACCAGACCTCAAAGTGCTTTTTCTGAGATTGCGGTACAGTGAAGAATGGGATATTTGCCCTTTCCTCACTGTAGTGTGATCATGGAGCTGGAATATATATTTAGCGGGGAAGTTTGAGGTCCGGTACTTTCGATATTATGAGCGTCCGCAATTTGTGTGATTTGCTCATACGATATAGACCCTGCAGACCATCTCTGGCAAAACATCATGGTTTGTTGATCATGTTGTCCCAGGCAGACAGATACTGGATCCCCTTTGAATGACACCAGAAACTTAGCCAATTGTTGAAGTCAATCATTTTGTCCTTACACTGTGGTATCATTCTGGGCGAAAGCAGGATACTGCTCAGGGCTAGGGTCATACTTACCTGGGCCACATGATCCAAGAGCTCTTCCATGTCTCTTTTCATGTAGTCCAGGGAGGTACATCTCAAGTCATTCATTCCAACATGGACAATGACAGAGTTGTATTTGTACTTGTTGCGGAGTGACTTGAGTGCATGCATTATGTGGCGGATCCTGGAACCCGACAGGCAGCTGAAAGTAATTTTCTCCTTGCTCAGCCTGATGAGTGGGATATCAGTGTGCCTGACTATAGAGTCACCTATGACTAAAGTGTTGGGTATGTTGTCTTGCCTTGGGGTTGTTGTTTGGTGGCACACTGGTGTTTTGAGCTATGTGCCACTTTGGTTGTGATTGGTGTTTGCATTTCAGCTTGGAGGTCCTTTTTGCTTGGGCAGGTTAATGTTAAGGGCCTCTGCATAAGTGGGTTTAGTGTTACTATGTGTGGATGTTGGTGGCATGGGTTTTGAAGGACTATGTGTTGCTTAAGGTGTAGTGCAGGTGTTAACCTTCTCGTCTTGACTGTCTAGCACAATCTTGGCTGGAGAGAGCTTTGCTTCCAGTTTGGCAATGTAAGTGCATCTTTCACAGGTTGTAGTGTTGGGTGGTAGGAGGACAGGGTTGTCTGTGTACATGAGGCAATTGTTGCATTGCCCCAGTATGCCCAAATTCACCAGATGGCCAGGAGAAATCACCGGAAGCTGACCCTTGGACATGCCTGGTTCTGTGTTTCTTTTGTAACGTACAAGAGCTGTTTTCCCTTACCTTGGCAAGGTACCTTGCAATTATAGGCTGTTTAATGCCTACGATTAATTTATTCTTATTAACAAGGAGAACTGAGTGCTTGTATCAGTTTAAGGCTTCCTAGTTTCCAGCAGGTTTTAGAGCAAGTGTTAGTCACAGGGATTCAGATTTTAGTGCTACTACTGAGAAACCAGCTAGTTCTAAGGGAAAATTTGAAGAATAGAATATCTGGTACCAGGAATAGTTTAAAGTGCTAGACTAATAAGCTAATAAAAGTGCAGGAGAGCAGAATACTAGCAGATCTAAGGGGAAAAAAAACTGAAGAGCACCACTCAGAAGTTTACAAAAAAAACTGGATACAGCAATCTGTAGCTGGGCTACACTAGATCAAGGAAAGGTAGGAAACAATTTTTTTTAGGTCCCTGGAGCTTGTGGCACAGAGAAATTGGGATTTCTTTAGGTGTAGCATATCTAGAAGCTCTGGGTCAGACATGACTTTGTAGGTCAAGTAGAGATCGTCTCTAAGTAGACAATAAGAGACAGAGTATAGCTGGAGTTTTTTTGAGTCTCTCCATATAGGACATGTGTCTAAGGCCTAAGATC
Source organism: Protopterus annectens (assembly GCF_019279795.1). Classification (NCBI taxonomy): domain Eukaryota; kingdom Metazoa; phylum Chordata; order Ceratodontiformes; family Protopteridae; genus Protopterus; species Protopterus annectens. The sequence continues at coordinate 1,609,919,690 of NC_056735.1, forward strand.
CTCTTAGTGAGGTATGTTTGTGGCCTTTACAGTTGTTGTGGGTGTCTAGTGAGGTACATGCCAAATAAGGCATTGTATTCTATAATAGGTCTAAATAGGGAAGAGTAAAGAGGGATTATGACCTCTTTCTTCCTGGATGAGAAACCTTTTGTAATGAAATGTGCCACATAGAAGCACTTTTTGACTATAGTGGCAATGTGGTTATCAAAAGAGAGGTTGCTGTCAACCTGTGTCCCCAGGTCTCTTATCACACCTTTGGTGTTTAGTGGGCTACTGCCTATGTGGTAGTTCATGGGCATAGAATTTTTCCCAAAGGGAATGACAATGCACTTTTTGGCATTGAGCTGAAGGCCATGGTTCTGGCATCAGTCACTGGTGTCAGTGAGGCCTTTTTGTAGAATGTCTACATCAGTTGGAAAATCAGTAATGGCTCCCAGTTTTCAATCATCTGCAAACTTGGTCAGCCAGAGTCCCTGTCTGTTGGCTTGAACTTCAGAGAAGTAAATGCCAAACAGGAACTAGCATTGATCCCTGAGGGACACCACTTGTAACTGGTCGGTAGTCAGATTTGGAGTCCGCTACTTTCACAGTGTGGTTTCTATCAGTGAGCCAGTTGGCAATCCATCTTATGACTTATGGGTTTATGCCTAGTTTAGTCAGTCTATCTATGATTCCTGAGTTAGGGATGGTGCTGAAGGCCTTGGCAAGATCTAGGTAGGCTGTGTGAACTACCTTGCCCTCATCCACAGCTCTGGTAACAGACTCAAAGAAGTCTATCAGGTTGAACTGGCATGATCTACTTTTCACAAACCCAAACTGTGTGGGGTCCAGAGTTTGGAGATTCCCTATGTCCTTATTTTTAAGGTCCGTGATGATGCTCTCCATAGCCTTACATATCAGACTCATCAGGCTAATGGGGTGGTAGTTCCCAGGGTCTGTAGTCGCTCCCCTTTTGTGGAGTGGGATGACCATAGCAGTGCGCCATTCAGTAGGAACAAAGCCTGAAGTGAGGCTGTGATTGAACAGGGTACGCAGGTGTGGCACCAGTTATAGAATACAGCCAGAGATATTATCAGGTCCCATGGAAGCTATATTCTTGGCTTTTTTACCTGTGTAGCTGTGATAATAGGGACTTGGCATTCCTCAGGTATTGTGATAGGCCCTACACAGCAGTCGCCAGAGCAACAGTCAGACCAATTGGTTTGAATCTTGGCTTTGTTCATACTCAGTAGGTTTATCAAAACTTCAGTTTCTACCAGTTATCAAGAGATTATTTACTTTTAACAAAGAGCCAGTGATTTATTAGTCCACTTGGGTGGCAAAAATTTGGGTCAAATTCCAAAACGCATTCTTCTTAGTAAAATGTTGGAGGACCAAGTCATCCTACAGAAACGCTTCTTAGTAAAATAAATAGCTTGGTCAGCCATCATATTGAGATTAACTTTGATAGGTGCCACAAACCCACTGCCGCAGAAATCACACAAGTATTTTTGAACCATAGGATAGATTGAGCTGCAAGTCACATGGGTTTTTCAGTAATTAAACATCTATATTTATCAAGACCTGACCCCAATTTCTGTCATTCACTTGAATGAGTTGGGGTATGATTTTTTAAATTACAGATAACACTTCATGCCCAGGAATTCATAAAAAATAAATAAGAAATGTTATAATTTTGGATCAGAAAATGTAGAGATGAACATGTAGAATATGCTGGTAGGTGAATGCCTTTTGGGGCATATTTTTTCCCTTTCATTCCCCTGTTTTTCTGAGCCACAGGTTGTTGTTACTCCAATAAGGGATGGAGAATTTGGGATAGTAAGTTATGACTCGTGGTGGAGCTGAGAAGACATTATGTACATCACCCAATCATTGGGAGGATATTGGCCAGCATGGACAAGTGGACTCCACACAGCAATTAATGGAAAAGTCAGTTTTGGTGTCAAACCATTTCTCATGGTGTATGTAATTGTTATAAACACGTTAATTGATAATGTTTATGTACATATGTTGTTCAATAAATGGTCAAAATGGTTAACTTTATATTTGTCTTTCTGGGGCATAGGTAGGATCATAGTGATGAAAAACGAAAGTTGGTATGAACAAATGCTGTTGTCAGTTTGTGACTGAGCTGACATCATTAAGGGGAGTGGCTAAAGGGGTTTTCTCCCCCAGAGTCAGGATACAGCTGATTCACTCACATGATCACTTCAGTGGACACAACCCTCCCTCCCTCCCTCATCTTTTAAATGACTTTTATATTGGTGTAATTTTCAACATCTTAGTGAGATCCTGTTGGGGCATCATTTCCCCGCCCCCTTTCATCCCCCTGCTTTTCTGAGCTGCAGGTAGTTTTTGAGATGGTAAATTATGATTCAATGGCTAATGCTGTATTTGTCTTTTCTGGAGGTAGTAAGGACTATAGAGATGACACATAATGCGTTCAGCACTTTTAACTTCACTTAACATGTTGTATTTCTTTGCACACTTTTCTGTAACTTCAAACTGTTCACTCTTGCAGCGAGAAATTAAGCTCTACAAATCCGTAAGTAACTCTAGACAGATTTTATGACATCAGTGAGCTTCACTTGGAAGTATATAAAGCAAATAAACTCAAAGTGTTCCTTCTCTGATTAACTATCCAACAAAAAGGAAGCTCAGCCCTGGAAGCCCCTCCTACTGTGCAGTGAAAAGTCAGAGTGTGATTCCACAACTTATTTTTTTATTCCTTGTACTTTTAAAACATTCTAAACTTTTTTTAAACAGGTGAGGATTATCCAGCCTACACTGAAAAAAATTAACAGAAGACTGTCAAAACTGTTAAAATGTATAATAATGAACTGGTTTGCATATTAAATATGCAAATAACTTAAATCAACAGTAGCTGGATAAGACAAATTCATCCATGAGAAGAAGGAGCAGTGACCATGTATGTATGAACTTTTCTTATGCAATTAATCTTACTACAGTAATATTAATTAAAATAAAATAAAGTCAATGACCGCTAAGCAAAGCAATGAAGGGTTCTAATAAATCCAAGCTCAAAAACGTTCCAAGCCCAATGACAGATAATCCAAAAATGAACAGAGCGTAGTAAAAACCAGGTTTATTTTAATAAAAATAGGTAAATAGCTTTCCACCTTATAACAAATAACAATGAAAGCTAACTGGTTTAAATTACTACAGTAATGTTATCCTGTTTAAGTGATTATTCATTTACCAGATAGTTTTTGTTGTTGTTGTTCGATAGGTTGCAATTCAAGAAGTATTGTCAGGGGACTGGCATTAATCTGGGGTTACTTTGTATTTATTTTCCATTCTAAATTCCTGGTTTATGTTGTCTAAATTAATTGTTTGTGATTGTTAATGATTTTGATAACTGCTGAGCCTGCTTTTTTAACACTGATATGAGAATGAAGTTGTTTCTTGAAAAAAGAAAATGGCTAATCATAATAATAATAACAACAGCAAATTCACACTGAAGTCCAAAAAGATATTGTCTGTGATTTATGAATGCCTACATATCACTCTGAGCCCATTTGGATAATGAGCAGTGAGAGGCAAGTTGTTTGCATTTCAGAACCACAAGTTCCAAAACAAGAGGTTGAATATGCTAATGAATGAATAAAGAGCTGAAGTACATGCTAGTGAAGCAAATAATCATGGCAGAGCAGTTCAGGAATGTATAAAATGAGTGATTACACATTGGGATTGCTTTAGCTTGGAATTCCACGACATACAGAAATGCAGCCACAAGGAAATGTTAAAAATGTTAGGGTTTGCTGCAGCCATCATAATTCTGTATGTACAACAGGCTCTAAGAAAAAGTGCTGCTGCTGCTGAGAGACCATGGTCGAGAAGGCATAGGGAGTTACCTATCATGGACGTTATGAAGTAGAAAATAAACAGCATTACAGCACGGACAGGGATACTACAGAAAAAACAATGAGCATCTTCCGTCCTCACCTGAGGACCCGTGGGAATCATGGGGAACTCATCCCAATGGAAAATAAGGTATGCATAGCATTGCAAATACCACCTACAGAGAATTTTCAGAGACCTCACAAATATGATAAATCCACATCAATGCTAGCAAAATACATACAACTGGAGCCAAGTCGGTCATTCAGCTGAACAATATCTTTTTGGACTTCAGTGTGACTTTTTATTACTAGTGCTTCCAGTACCTCTGCTTATGTCTTCAAGGAATAACTTTTTTACATCAAGCAGCTGCTTCTAAACAAGTGCCACCACACAGTTAACTAATTAATTAATCAATCAATGATATAATAATCCAAATTACAAATATAAAGTGCAATCTGTATAATATGACAAAACCTTATAAATCTCAATGCAATATAAGTGCAAACCAAACAAATATTTGGCTTAAATAATTTCTACAACAAACTCTGCTTGCACAGCTTGTTAGGAACAATGTTTAAACGTTCAAGTTAACCTCCAAGTTCAACCCCCTTGGTTTCATAGTCCTAGAATTTAAAATAAACTTACATCTGATGTTGTAAATCTTTGTTTATTCATTACAATTAGGACTTTGGTTCCATCCTTGGAACCGATACAGCCATTTCCAAGCTTGCACCAGCCAAAAACTCTCAGCTAAGACCTACCCATAATGCCCCTCTCCTAGTTACTCCAGATCTCGTTTGTCACATTCCTCATCAGACGTGCTAGCCATCTCTCTCAAAGCTAAGTGCAAAATTGTGATTTTTAATATAGTTTCTCCTCAAAATGTCTTATTTTTTTAGTCAAATTAGCTTTTTCTCACTATCGCCTATAACCTACTTCTGTTCCCTACCCTTTACCTTGGTAATTAAATTTCTACCATTGTTGATACTGTCCCTCTCTCCTGCCTTTGGTAGGCCCTTCCTTACCACTTGTGGTATTTTTTTTAATGCCATCGTTGGTATTATCTCACTTTTTTCACTCCCTTCTTTTGTTTCTTCTATTAGGATAGCCTTGTTGCCTTACTAGAATTTTCTTCTTACGTGGTGGTGTCTTCCAGTTTATACTACACTTGTTGCCTTACTATGTCAGACAAAGCTAAGTTGGGATTTAAACAGTGTGACAAGTGTGGGCATAAGATTCCCAACTCAGACGGACACGCTCATTGTGTCTACTGTTTGGGCGTGGACCATATTAAAGATGACTGTGACATTTGTGCTAGTTTTAGTAATCATACACTAGCAGAACATAAAAATAAGCTTATTTTAAAAGGTTTAATTAAGACATCTTTTTCAGAGGCTCTGTCTGGGTAGGAGGTCGCACCCCCTCCAAAGACCAAAAAAACATAAGGAAAAACAGAGTCACTTGGTTCCTGCATCTCCATCAGTTACAGAGCCGAGTCGGCTCCATGCTTCTCCGGCACCCTCGGCACAGACCTCTTCAGCACCAGGATCTGTATCTTCTCCCTCAGTGCCAACTATGATATTCAACCCTATTTCAGTTCCAGCCTCAGCACCACTGACTTTGGTGCTGTCCTTGGATCTGACATTGACTCCTATGACTGTACCTGCTTCGGCACAATCTCTGGCCATGGTGCCAATAGTTTCTTCGCCTCCATTGGCTCCTAAAGTCGAATATCTGCCAAGGACAAGATACTCTCCAACTTATGATCCTTTTTTGGGGCAGAGGTTTAGCTCCTTTCTAGAAAGACCTAATTCTCCTTCAGCAGCCTCCTTTAGATCCACCAGGAGTTTTTCTGAATTATACTTAGTGTGGGTTGTGGACCAGCTTCTGGCAGCTAGGGGATTGCCCATTCCAGCTAGACCTTCTGTCCCTCTTGGCTCGGAATCATTTACTACATCTTCCCCTGTTTATCCTCCCCCAGCCTCTTCACAAGTCCCGGAGAACTTGGTACCAATGTCCACCCCAATGCATATTGTCTTGGCTCCATCAGCAGTTTTTCCCCTGTCAGCACCAATCACGCTTGCTGCATTGGCTCCAGTGGAGCCAATGCTCTCTCAGAGAAGTGCTTGGACCGTCCATACCTTGGTACCTAGCCCGGTGCCAATTTTCTCACTGGCACCATCAATGTCCAAGGCTCTGACGGTTTCCAGTCCTCTTGGGGCTCCTCACCTGGACATGGGCTCCTCAGGGGCTGCTGACCCCTTGGCTACGTGTCCTTCCTCGGGTTCCAGCTCCCCCATCCCTCCTCGGGGCCCTGCTTCCAGGTGATGGAGAGAGAGGGTCCTTCCACAGGCAGTGATCAGCACCAATGACAAAGATCAGGAGCTCCCCCAGCCAGCAGCATGTCCCCCCTATACTCAAGCAGCAGGAGACTGGAGTCCCCTCTACCCTTCTTCTGAGGAATGCGGTATTCTTGCAGGGTTTCTTGGCCCCCCATCTACTGATGGCCTTGTTAAGCTCATTGTGCAGCATGCCTGAGTCCCCGGACAATGTAGACCCTGTCCCCGAGGGCCAGAGAAAAAATTTTGTCTACACCTACCCACCATCCTGATCCCCCAAGTGCCGACAGTTGATTCCATAGTCGTGGTGGCAGCCACCAAGAGGGACTGGCAGAAGAGATAGTTCCTGTCCATCCTCCAAACAGGGAGTCTTGACCATGGATAGACTAGGAAGCAGACAACATGCTTCAACAACTTAGCGCCATTTGGTGGCTGAACTATCTTGCACACACTTCACTCCTAAGAGAGAGAGAACCTAATTTTAAGAATTGCTTCCTCTTTGTAGGTACTGCCTGATGAGGTGTGACACTGTCACCCTGAAGCTAGCTACCCTTCTCAATTCACATCTTGAACTCCGGCATTTTGATATCTCACACCACTGAGGGGGCAGCAGCTACCCGCATCAGGCATTGTCACAGCATTATAGCATAGATGTGATTGTGTGACTTCAGAGACCCCCCTTTAAATCTTCCTTTTTGTCTGTCAAGGAGGAAAGGAATCTGCACCCAATTGGACCCGAAAAGAGGGGCAGCTTGAGCTATCAGCATCGGTCATTGTCATGCGACATAGTAATATGATATGTGATGTGACAGACCCCTTTAAATCTTCCTTTGTCAATGCACCTGTCAAGGAATCTGCACTTTTTGGACCCAATGTATGAGAAAGATGGAAAGACCTTGTCTGCTGTGGGCATACGCTTTTCCAACCCCCAGAGGTCCTACTCCAGGAACCAGAAGGGAGGAAAAATGTGGTTCAAGAAATCCCAAGGTTTTTTCATGACTCTCATGGTGAGCAATCCCCCCAGGGCAGAGGGGGCAACTATCTGTAAGACACCCCTTTTGGGGTAGAGGGGGTCTGCGTAACCAGGGCACTACAAATTCTTTCTCCGGCAGACCCTACCAGTGCTCCTGAGCAGCGGTCCGATAAATTTCTACTGGAAGCAGTCGGGGGTCATTTTTCTCTGCACCTATCAGCCTGGCAACTTATTACTACCGATGTTTGGGTGCAGAGAGTAATATCCAGAGGCTACCAAATACCATTCAATTTAACTCCCAGACCTGTAAAATGAATCCCCAATGTACCACCCAATCAGAGGGAATTAGCAGCCTTAGAAATAGAAAAGCTCCTAAGAAAAAGAGTCATCCAACCAGTCCCACCAGACCAGACAGGATCCGGGTTTTACTCGAGGTTCTTTTTAGTGCCAAAAAAGACAGGGGGCTGAAGACCAATCCAGGATCTCAGCCTATTGATCAAACCTCAAAAATGCCAGATGATCATGGTGCAGTCCATTCTCCCCTTCCTAGGGAGGGACAACTGGATGTGCTCTATAGACCTCCAGGGTGAATACTACCACATAAAGATGGAACACCACTCCTGGAGGTTTCTCCTCTTCCAGCTGGGAGCCAATCACTAGCAGTTCAGGGCACTGCCATTCAGTCTCTTGACAGCCCCCTGAGTGTTCACCAAATGTATGGCAGTTGTGGTAGCTCATCTCATACTACAAGGATTCCAGGTGTTTCCATATCTAGATGATTGGCTCCTTACCACTTCGACCAGGAATCTCCTAGCCTGTAGCCAATCTTACACTCAAGGTCTCGATCTCCGCTTGGGGATTACAATCAACAAGGAAAAATCTGAAATGTCCCCAACAAAGACACTGGAATTTATTGGAGCAGTCTTCGACACAACATCCTGACAAGCTTCTCTCCCCCCTCACAGGCTTTCGAAAATAAATCACCAAATCCAAGACCTTCTTCCTCAGACCTATGTGCCAGCACTCCTTGTACTGCAACTCTTAGGTTCCATGGTGGCTGCCATTACATTAGTACCACTGGCAAGGCTGCACATGAGAATTCTGCAGTGGCTCCTTTCCGCACAATGGTCATTTTTAACTCACCCACTAGACCACATGATACATCTTGCAAACAGTTGCAAGGAATAAATGCTATGGTGGATGAAGCCACAAACGAATCTTTGGTGTTGACCGTTCTGTCTTCCCTAGCCCATGGCCATGGTGACCACAGATGCTTCCCTGTTAGGGTGGGGGGGCATTTCCAGGGAAAGACAGTCCAAGGCACCTGGTCCCCATAGAGGCAAATTTGCACATAAATGTCCTGGAACTGAGGGCAGTTCTCTTAGCATTGCAAGCATTCCATGCATCCCTACCGTCTGGGACCATTGCAATTCAGTCAGACAACATGGCAGTCATCTGGTATATCAACAAGCAAGGCAGAACCAGGTCTTACCCCCTGTGTTGGGAAGCCATGAGGATTTGGCACTGGGTGATAGCTTCCAACCGCTTTCTTATAGCAATGCACATTCCCAGGAGTTCCAACCTTATTACAGACAATCTGAGCAGGAACATCCTGATGCCTCATGAGTAGTCCCTCAACCCTGTAACAGCAGTCTGATCTTCTGACACTGGGGCAAGCCTTGCTGTGACTTGCTGGCTTCTCCCCTAAACAACAAATGCAGAAGCTACTTTGCCTTGATCCCCCCTCAGGGGGAACCCCTGAGGGATGCTCTAACTCATGATTGGCCCCTGGGTCTTCTGTATGCCTTTCCCCTGTTTCCCCCCATTTCAAAATTTCTCCAGAAAGCTCAGAGGTTGAGAAGCAAAGTGATGTTCATTGCCCCCATTGGCCCCGTCAAGTCTGCTTCCCATTTCTATGGCCTCATCTGATTCACAGCCCATGATTCCTGGATCATTCCCAAGACCTGTTATCTCATCCTCAGGGACTGATTCATCTGAATCTCCACAGTCTCAAGCTCACAGCTTGGTTCCTCCAGTTCCAGTGATTGTCAGGATGCCTGACATCCCATCTCCTGTTTGTGAAATTCTTCTGGCTTCACACAAACCTTCCACCAGGAAAGTTTATTCTAGTAAATGGACTAGGTTTGCTATTTGAGCCAAAGATCAGAACATAGATCCCTTCTCTATGTCTATTCAAAAGATCCTTCAATACCTGATGACTCTTTTACATGCAGGAGCCTCAGCATCGACGATCACTGTACATTTAGCAGCTATCGCCAGTTTCATAATGGATTTGATAATTCTTCAATTATATCACACCACTTATGCAAGACATTTTTGAAAGGAGTATTGCACGTTAACCCTCTGGTCAAGCCTCTCTTAGAACCCTGGGACTTGTCTTTGGTTCTTCAATCTCTCACAGGTCTTCTTTTCAAGCCCTTTGATTCATGTGATTTAAAGTTTTTGTCATGGAAAACCTTACTTCTAGTAGCACTTACCTCAGCAAGAAGAGTATTTGAGCTGCAGGCCTTGAGTGTCAAGAGACCTTACTTGATCTTCCACACGGATAGGGTGTACCTTCGTACTGACCCTTCTTTCTTGCCGAAGGTCATTTCTGGATTTTCCATTAACCAATCTATTGACCTGCCGGTTTTCTTCCCTCAGCATTCTAATAGAGGGGAGCACCTTTTGCACACCCTTGATGTGCATCGGCAGTTTCGTTGTTATTTGGACAGGACTAAATCTTTCAGGAAAACAGATCAATTGTTTGTGGCCTCTGCAGGACCCAGATTGGGTAAACCTGCTTCCAAAGAGACTTTATCCTCCTGGCTGAGAAACGTCATTACCTTTATCTACCAACAGAATAAGCTAGCCTTACCTTCCAGAATAAAGGTTCATTCTACTAGATCTATGGCTACTTCTGTAGCATTTCGTTCCAGAGCCTCTATGGATGATATTTGCACAGCAGCCACTTGGGCAAGACCTCATACATTTATCTCTCATTACAAATTGGATTTGGCCTCCAGGGGATGAGCATCTTTTGGTTCTATGGTGCTCAGGTATATCCTTCCTTAGGGCCACCCAGGACTCTAGTAGCTGGGGACTCGGTCCTAATTGTAATGAATAAACAAAGATTTACAACATCAGATAAAGAAGTTATGTCTCACCATAACGTTCCATCTGTGTTGTAGATCTTTGTTCATTCATTATTTCCCGCCCTCCTTCCCCCCTGCTTGGACTCCTGGTGGACTTTATGAACTCCTGGTTAAGGTATTTGCTCAGACAGAGCCTTCTACTATTTTTCTATTGCTACCTCTATTATACAGGAGTGGGCAAACTCGATCTGGAGTAACTAGGAGAGGGGCATTATGGGTAGGTCTTAGCTGAGAGTTTTTGGCTAGCGCGAGTTTGGAAACGGCCATATCGGTTCCGAGGACAGAACTGAAGTCCTAATTATAATGAATGAACAAAGATCTACAACACAGATGGAACATTATGGTAAGACATAACTTCTTTTTTCCATGTCTAACAATTTGTGAATAAAATCACCTCCTCTACCTAGATACTTTTCAGAGACCCAGGTGAGACACAGTTGGGGTATCACAATCTCTACCACAAGAATGTTCTACCAGTTTCTCAATCCAGTGTTGCAATATGGGAGGGAGCATATCTTGTTTCCACTTACCCAAGAGGACTAAGCTAATACTATGTAAAATTTCTGTGCCATAGCATACTTCTGAGATTCTGGGAACCAGAGACTGCACCCACATTGAAATAAAAGCTCCATCTGGTTAACTGGGAAGGAGGAAGTTAAGCAGAAAAGGCTATATCTCCATCAACCATCAGGTGGTCTGTAATGCATAAAATATCATCTATAATGTGTGTAGGTAACCCTGACAGTTTTCACAACTCCCACATATGGCACACATGTGGCCTGTACCTAAGGTTTTCAAGATGGGACTATCCACTATAAAATAGTGGAGGATGCAAGATATGTACTCGAACCTTGGCTCATGACGCCCTTGAGAAACCCACACAATCATAATGAACAAGGTTACAACCATGCATGCACACAGAATAGAAATATCAGCAAACTCTGCTTTGTTCACTATTCCAGTGAGAAACTAAGCTCTTCTCAACTGTCCTTATTTTGTAGGGAAACCCCTGATGTTTCTCAAGATTTTGTTCCATTCCTCCTAAAACTGGAAATCATTTTGAGAATTTCTAAGGTAATAGTGCCAAGATTTAAAATATGTCCATAATTTGGGGTCTTTTCCTTATTTATGTTTTACTTTAAGTAGTTATAGACAGATTGTATGACATCTGATAAGCTTTGCTTAGAAGTATATAATTCAGGTAAACTCACTGTTTTCTTTCTCTGTTTGAGTATCCAACAAACAGGAAACTCAGCCGTGGAAGCCCCATCTATTGTGCAGTGAACAGAATGTGTTACCACCACAACTTATTTTTTTTCACTGTTAAAACAGTCTAAACTGAATTTTATTGCTTAAATAGGTGAGGATTCTACAGGCCAGACTGAAAAAAATAATAAATCAACAGAAAACCGTCAAAACTGTGAAAATGCATACTAATGAACTGATTTGCATAGTAAATATGCAAATCATTTAAAGCAACAGTATGATGATACTAATACTTTACTTTTGAAAAAAAACAGTGTAAAGCTGAAACAGTACATTGCTACACAGAATATGCTACAAATGCCAAGTAAATATGTTTTACACAGTAAGTGACATATGTCTGTAGTTAAGTAAAGTCTATGTCTGCAAAAGAAATATATTAAACAAGGAAGAAAACTTACTTAAGGCACAACTTATCAAAAATATGATATATATATATATATATATATATATATATATATATAGTATATGTATCTATATCTATATCTAAAAAAAAAAATATATATATATATATATATATATATATATATATATATATATATTCTATATATATATATATATATGGATCACCTTTAAAACCTCGAAACCGCGTTTGCCGAAACACTAACGATCAAACGAAAAGACCGAAAACATAAAACGACAACGCAAAACACCGAAAACCATTACACCAACACAGTACACTACATAACATATGCACTATCCCTAACCCAAACCCTAACCCTAAGGTCCGACACTACCGCACACTTACCCTACCTGCACCCTAACCCTAACTCACTTAACCCACCCCTAACCCACAGTCCCTCACCATCGCACACACACCCTACCTGCACCCTAACCCTAACTCACTTAACCCACCCCTAACCCACAGTCCCACACTATCGCACACTTACCTGTCCACTCCCTAACACTAAATCCCTCACTCGATCGCACACTTACCGAGTCCCTAACCCACAGTCCCTCACCATCGCACACACACCCTACCTGCACCCTAACCCTAACTCACTTAACCCACCCCTAACCCACAGTCCCTCACCATCGCACACACACCCTACCTGCACCCTAACCCTAACTCACTTAACCCACCCCAACCCACAGTCCCTCACTATCGCACACTTACCTGTCCGCTCCCTAACACTAACTCCCTCACTCGATCGCACACTTACAGAGTCCGTCCTTTTCGGTCATCTGCGTTTTCGGTATTCTCGTCCCGTCGGATTCCGTTTCGGGCAAACGCGATTTCGAGATTTTAAAGGTGACCCATATATATATATATAGTATATGCATCTATATCTATATCTAAAAAATATATATATATATATATATATATATTAGATATAGATATAGATACATATATATATATATATATATATATATATATATATATATATATATATATATATATATATATATATATATATATATATATATATATATATATATATATATATATATACTATATCTCCCTTTGAATTTTATAGCTTTATATAATATGTTATTCCTTTTTAAATGTTAAATGAATAACTGATTTAGCATCATGTGATGGATATATAAGGAAATGATTTTGCTGGTAGGAGATTTTTGTGGTCTGATGAAGCGATCCGTGAAAGCACTTACCTTTGTGCACTAAATTAAAAGACTATTCGTTTTACATGCTAGACTGGATTATTTTGTATTTCATGGTTGCCTTTTCTATTATCTAACTTTTGGATTTATTGACAAAATCATACCAACATTTCATTTGTGTGCTTTGTATAATGCAGATATTCATCATTGTGCACAAGCTGACACATGCAAGAGTTGAATTGGGTGATAATTCCCTGCCATTTTCCTAATCATTTTGAGAAGACATGGCAGGCAATGATGAGAGTAGTGCTCGATTTAGAGCACGAAGGTGGTGTCAGAAGGAGTCCAAGAGCTTTGGTCGATTCCTCTTCAAACATTACAGCTGAAGGCTGCTGCAGGAAAACTTTACTGGGTTGCAGTATGAGGATGAGGCTTGGAATAGCTTGGCCAGGGATGTCACCAGTACAACTGGCATTCCACACACTGGCAAGCAATGATGTCACCATTTTACTGACTTGAAAAGGTGAAAGCAGGACCCCATTTGCCAATGAGAGGAATATTTTAAAACTAACGACCCATCTGAACTTTATAAGTGTAATGGTCCATTACCAGCGAATACAATACCATGGCTTGCAACACAAAAAGATGTTCAATAATTTATTTTTACTCTGTTCTGCAAAGATAGAAGGGAATAAGGAGGTACATCAGGAGAGACTACACTGAGACAGAGAGATACGGGATATGTATGGCTCAGGTATGATTGATAGCCATTTAATAATAGCTCTGAATCTGAAATCATTTTATTAGTTCTAAGGACATCAGGCTAAAATTGCTTAACACAATCAGAAATGAGTAGGCATACTCAATATACTGTATATCACAAGAATAGATGCATGCTCAAATAGCTCTTGAACATTACATTAGCCAATGTTTCAGTCAATGTAGCTGTTTATGTGGGTTCAAATCCAAGCAGAAGCAGTTAGTGTATATTACCTTAATGTTTCTTATTCTGAAATCAGTGAGTTAGAATAATATTGTAATAATTTAACATGGACATTTAATGAGCTGGAATGTGTAGATTTTATATGCAATAGTCATACAGCTCTTTGAATAATGTGTATACTACTCTCTTTTTCCTTTATAATCTCTCTCTCTCTCTCTCTCTCTCTCTCTTTTTTCTTATAATGACATTTGGATTATAATTTCTGCTGCAACATAACCACCAGCACAAGTGGCTGTGGCAACACCACCATACGCAGTGCAGACACCTAGCACTTCTGGGACACAACCTGGCAGCATTGCCTTCACAACTCCTGCCCTACCTGCTCCATCTGTGTCAGATAGTTTTGCCCAAGGAGTGGTGCCAGTGGAGGTAGTGATTATATCACCTGTCAAGAGTTGCCAGGATTAGTGGAGGAGATAAGGGAGGGGGTCCCTGTGCCCACTTTGAAAAAATGCTGCATCAGTTAGACAAATTGATACACCATCTGGCACTGTCTAATGTGTCTGCAGCAGGAGACAGTGATAATAGTTCAGAGGGTGAGGACTAGGCTCTCACTATATATTGGGCTAGGATGTACCTCTGAAGTCCCATACTTATCCCCAGTTGTGGTTTCTCCCAATGTTGTGTATCGTTTACCATCCCTGTCATTCTTGCATATCCTGTATGTCTGCACCTGCTGCCTAACCTACCCAATCCGCCTACCACTTTTATTCCTAAATACCTTTCACAACAGTCCTCTCTCAAATAGAAAAAAAAACATAAAAAAAAAAAAAAACATAAAATGGGTATGCCACATACATAATTCTCCACTTTGCGTGTGTGTGTGTGTGTGTGTGTGTGTGTGTGTGTGTGTGTGTGTGTGTGTGTAAAACATTATTAACCTATTTTTACATGCCCCTGATGTGTTGGCTATCCATTTTTTTCAAGTTATTTGTAGAAATACACTCTTTACTTGTGAAGACATAGTCTCCTACCACCATCTAGCACATTCCTTTATTCTTCCCTCAGTGTCCTACGCTCTGCTTACCCCCTATTTTCACCATGGTCCTATGACCGCTTTTCCCACCTTTAATCTCATTAAAAAATAGATTTTCACACTGCACATACGTCCAAAAATGGCCGACATAACAAACTCTCTATTTTGTCCTCAGCATTTAAGCAACACTCGGCATCACGCACCAGTGTTAAATGACAGCAAATGACATTTCGCATCCTATGGCAAAGATTGATGATTTTTCTTTTGGCCACATAAAAATGGTACTCACACTACTGAACTTAGCTTTGCAATGTGACAGAAAGCAAGACTGCTAGCACAATGAGGAGACCATTATTTTTATCTGTTTAACAGGCTGCAGGGATTAATGCACAACATATGGGATGCTTCAGTTCTTGTTTTGCCCATGTACACTTTTGCTTCATACTGTTCTCATCATCCCTTCAAAAGTGTTAATTTTGCTACCTGATATATGAATTGCTTTATGGTATGCTCATCCCTGATTAACTTTTTATTTTATTTTATTTTACTTGTTGGTTCATGTGTAAAATGTGCATTTATTTGACTTTTTTTGGACTTTACTTTGATTTTCTGTTTTGCACTGATGTTTGTAAAAGTTTGTTGATTCCAAGAGGTGTGTCTACCTTGTCTTATATTCTTAAATGACCTTGTGTGTGTTGCCTTCACAGTTCTGATGATATTTCTGTAATAAAGACAAAAACACTAAACTCTGGATGGTTTTAACTTTATTTTTGACATTAAATGCATCCTGCAATGTTTAATGAGGTTCTTGTCTGACTTACTGGTTGTTTTGCTGTTCCTAGTGTTTGTTTCTTCTAGTACCAGAATTCCACTCTTGTTTCTTGTTTTCATGTCTAGAGACTTTTGATACACATTGGCAGGTGTTTGAATCAAGCAGTATGTCAAACATTAGTTAAGTTTTTTCTCTTTTATAACATTTTCCCTTGTCAAGTGATGGATTTTTATGTTAATCCCCTACAATTTTTTGACTTATTCCTTTATGTAGTCTACTGATATCCCGCCCTTGTTCATACCTTACCACTTCTAGATATGTGCAATACATCTAGACAAAGACAAAAATAATGAGTGGGCAAAGGTTCAAAAATACAGACAAATTACAATTATTGCTCCTATATGCATAGGAAGTTGCAATAATAAAAGATTTAGCATTAGCATGCATTATAAAGAGTGACACACGTATGTTGTTAGTATGTAATGACTTCAGTTCTCAATGATTTGCTAGAGCAACACAAATTGTATGAGGAACACAATATTATGACTTAAACATCCGGACAGTCTTTAAATATGTGGTCAGTGGAGAGGTTTGTTCCTGCATTATCCATATTTAAACACTTTACTGTAATAATCATGACAAACATCTAAATGGCGATGCAGAATACATTACCACAACACACACAAGTTCTGAAATGGCATAGAAGCAGAAATGCTATATGCCTGTACTCCTTCCTTATATGACACTTTGCATGGAGCACCATAGCCCACTGCTATTTTCTAGTCTAAATTAAAAAATAAATAAATAATTATGCATGCACTATACTTTGCCATCAGTTGCACCAAAGAGCTTGGCAGCAGTGTGCTTCAGTAAGCTATTTTGACAGACAGAAATTAATGGCATGGCTTGTATTACTTGTGTACAGTTTACTGGCTTATTGTACTTCACTGTGATGCTGTCTACTTACTAAATCACGTAAATTATTTTTGCAGTGAAACACATTACCCTTGCAAATGTGATCCAGTGTAGATGAACCACTGGACACATATTTGCTGAGTAGTATTAATGACCATATGAAGTAATGTATGAGTTATTGCTACACTATGTAATGATTTGTGATCAACATATTGCGCTTTTGAGTTTCTATCAAAACATATTGCAAATTCACCCAAACATATGTAATGTACACTACAACCATGTGCTGTTCAACACTTATAATAAAATTTCTCCTGTGGCATTGGCAGTTGATGCAATGCTCTCAGAATTGTGGACTTAGGTAGATGTTTAAATTAGGCAATGATTAACTAGTGTGAGTGGGTGTGACTGAAGTGACAGGAGGACTGGTTTATTCAACAGATGGGGTGTGTATACTTCAAAGTGGAAGAGACATTTACACAGAGAGAGGGCCATGAAAAGCTCATCCCTTAAAATATGTTCTGTCTCACACTTGTAGTAAGACTTCTTCTTTGGCATCAGTAGTGGATACAATGTGCTGTAGATTGTGGACTTAGATTGGTAAGTGCTCAAATTCAGCAATGACTAACTAGTGTGCATGACTTTAGTGACAGGTAGGACTGGCTTATCCAACAGATCTGGTGTGTACACTTCCACTCAGAAAAAAAAACATTTATATGGGGAAAGAGTTCCCACAACAACTTGTATCCCAAACATATGCTTTGCACCACAATGATGAGATCATCCATTCATATGTGCTCCATCTCACACTTGTAGCAAGACGTCTCCTATGGTGTCAGCACATGATACAATACTCTCTTAATTGTGGACTTAGGTAGGTGTTCAAATCCAACAGTGACTAATTAGTGTAAGTCTGACTATAGTACTAGATAGGGGTTGCTTATCTATAAGATGCGGTATGTATATGTCTCCTCAGTGGAAATTTTTACACAGAAATAAGGCTTCCAACAACTCTTTAACTATCTTGTAAGGCAAACATTTGCCTAGCACACAATGATATGTTCTGTCTTACAGTTATAGTCAGCCTACTCTTGTAGTGGCATATCTGACAGATATGGTGTATATACTTCCCCCTCTCTGGAAACATTTACATAGGAAAAGAGCTCCCACAACTATTTAACTCACTTTTTAAGGCAAACCTTTGTGTAGGCACAAATGATGATATCATCCCTTCAAATGTGTTCTGTCTCACAGATATATTTAGACTTTTCTTATGGTGTGAGCCAATAATACATGGTTCTCTAGATTGTGGACTTAGGCAGGGATTCAAATTTGGCAATTTATATTTAATGTAAGTGTATAAACATCAGTGGCAGACAAAACTACATTACCTAACAGATGGTGATATGAGTGATTTACACTTGTGTTAACACTGACATGACTAAAGGATTCTGATCCCTCAACAGACATTTTAGGGGATGTATGAGCAATCCAGAACAATGCTTAAGTCAGACCTTGAAATGTGGGCTTTCTGACACCTGTAGTATAAAGTATCCTGTGACAGAAGCAGTTAATGCACAGATCTGCACAATGTCTCCATAGAAAGGTAGTGATTCAAATCCATCTATTCTCACTTACTTTGGTGGTATAACAAATTATCTGAATTGTATAGCAATGGATAAATCAACATGTGTGATGTGGATAATTCAATGTAGGGTAAAGGGTTATATGTCCATATCAGTTTGATAACTCAAAAACATTTGATGTGAGTCATATTTTTTCAGACATACCACTATGGTCATCCAGTCAGGGGTGTGCCCTCTGAGAATTCAAATACTGATCACTTCTGCAGCATCAGCAGTTAATATGCAGTCCTCTAAATTGTGGATCTAGATAGGCAGGAGTTCAAATCTGGTAGTGTCATTGTGGAAGACAATAGTGGCAGATATGGTTGAAGACTTTTGTGCCACAGAATACATTTTAAGGGAGACACAACCATTGCCACAGACTGTTGATGTTATCCTTTCAAGTGTATGAGACTTCAAATACAATTGTAGCATTAGTCATTGCTATACACCACTATGATGTATGAGCCCAGGTAGGCAGGTGCTCAAGACTGTCAAGATTTAACAACTCACTGATTGACTTTTGAAAAGCAATTGATGATTATAGTTTTACTTATTGCAATCTTTTACAATTGAGGAGTGACAAGCCAAATTGTGCAATTCATTTGATAGAAACCATATGCATTCAAACACAATGCTCAGTTCATCCCTTCAAGTGTGTGTTGTCTTACATGTGATATGAAGTCTTTTGTAGCATCTTCAGTTAGTGCACACATCAAGAGGAGCCTGACCTACATTGTACATGTTGTAATCAAGTGTTTTATGCCTTTTATTATTTTATTTACATTACAGTAGTTACAGGCAAAAATAGCTTATTCAACAGATCTTGATGTGTCCCCGGCTACATAGTGGTCACAAGGTGTGATAGGACCTGTGCTATGATAATTTGTTTTCGTTTTTGGGCGGATAGGTGATGTTCATCCAATAATTGCTGTTTTTCATTGTGAGCATGCCCATTATATTGATGTATTCCAGTAAATGATGGTTAACAGAAAACACAGTAAGTAATTAAAGTTGAGGTATAGTTATTATTATTTATCTTTTGGGAGGAAAACTGTTGAGCATATGCCACTGGCAGCATAGCTTTGCCGATGACTGTGCAATGGAGGTAGTAGTCAGTGTGTGGAGGACACCAACATTGTTATAAACTAGTTTACAAATATTGACTGTGACCTCTAGCACTTCCTTTGGTTCCTTTACTACTAGATGGTACTGTTGCACCTGTCTGGGATGTATGTTGTGTGTTGTGATCCAGGTATTATGGATGTGTTGTACAATGCTCAGTTGAGAAGACATTTTGATTTTTGACATGATAGCATGCTGCCATCAGAGGTGTACTTTTGTCAGACTGCATTAACTTGTGTTTGTGTAGCAGTATCAAGAAATGCACACATAAGCCACAACTGTTTTACACTCCTATGACATATAATAAAGTGAAACTGTGCATGCAGTAGTTGTCATTACACAATACTGACATCAGACACGTGTGCTGTGATTACTTCTCCGATGTGCCAACTATCATAAGCAGCCTTCTTTTTACATATAACTAATTGAGTCCCCTTCTAAAATCCAAAAGTTCACTTACCCAACCTTCAAAACACCGAGATGAAAAAACGAAACTCCAGAAGACCAACCACTCAGAACACTGACATTTCACTACCACTTGGCCAGCGTGTTGACCTTTGCCCCTTATCTCCACGGCAGTGTGATCTTGGAGTTGTCATATTTAGTTGGGAGGTGCAGCCCCCACATAGGGGGGTGTGAGGGGTGATGCCCCCCAAATGGGTGGGCTTTCTTTGCTTTGGTTTTAGTTTGTTTGCCGGGTTGGCCAAGTGGTTACTTACCTGTAGTGAAATGTTGGTGTTCAGAGCGGTCGGTTTTCTGGAGTTTCATTTTTTTCGTCTTGGTCTTTCAAAAGTTGGGTACGTGAGTTTTCAGGTTTTAGAAGTAGACCCAATTAATCATGTACATAGGTATATAATGATATTTTTAGATACACAGCTCTGATAATAATGGACTCCCTCCACATGACTTGTATCTTCTTGGATTTCCAACTTAGTATATTTCACATGACATTTCCCACATCTCATGTATTTACATCACATCTGTTATAGTTATATACCTGTACCAATGCATTGCAGCATAATCCTTAAGTAATATGATGTTCAGATGACATATCTGTTTCTGTGACAGATCCTTGTGGATTGCACTATTTATTTATTTTTTTATTTATCATTTGTTGTCCAGGTTAGTCCCAGTAAGCTAGTAGCCTCTTTTCAGGGAAGACACAAGGTGGTACTACTTGAGAAATTTGGCCAGGGCTTCTGGGAACTTCCCCTACTTGATAGGTGTTGTGGGATCTTTTATATCCACTTGTGCTACCACCAACTCAAGTAGCTAGGACCTCGGTTTAACATCTCATCTGAAGGATGACACACTCAGGAGTGTGGCACCCCCTTATGCTGCACTGCAATGTCAGCAATTAATGTACCTGGTGTGGTAATGGGACCCATAGTCTTCTGATTTGAGATTTATTATCTATCTCAGTTCCTACCCTCCCCAACATTCATGTTGCTGCTATAACCTTTATCATTGCTTCCACTATCAGTACTTGAATTATGTCCAGTGGTGTTTCCTATTTTTCTCAAATGGTCTGCAGTATTATGTGTGTAGTTTCCAATTACTCCTGCATTGTTGTTTCAGTACATATAAGGTATGGGAATTTGTAAACTGGTGTTACCTATGTGTCTTTTCAAACATCACAAAAGATTAATTTGGAACATTTACTTCCTGTGTTTTATTTCCCAGTATACCTGACAATGCTACTGAAGTTTTTAAATGTCCATTCCCTGGGCTAACTGCACTGTCCTGCTGTATTAGGTCTCCTTGTCCACTTGTATCATGCCTCTCAACTGTCCCTGATTTTCAAGGACATTCCTAAGTTGAACTCCAATTTTATCTCTGTCCCTCTTAATCCCTTGCAAAGTCGGGTGGCCCTTGGTGAAAGCTTGTAAATTATACTTAAGCAAATAATAACAATAATTAGAGGGGTGTACTTCTGTTACTTCAGAAAATGTATATTAATTCATGCTTTCTTATTCTGTCAACATCTGAAGTTAATAATACTAAAATTTTAAAAAAGTCTCAATGATTGTCCTTGATTGTTTTTGGATTTTTACCTCATTCTGATTAAGTTTGCCCCCTGATTCAGTTGAGACCTGCGACTTTTATTTGTTAGGCTTCCCCTGCTTTTTACATATCCTAAGTTGTTCTACCTAGTGTTGTGCCATTTGCACATACCCACTTACTTAGCTTAGGGTTGTTTTTATTTCAGGGTTTATATTGTCCACATAAGCCCTGCTGTACTTCAGTGTGGCCATGAGCATGTGTTCTTGGCTTGAGAAGCTGTTGTGTAGAGTAGCACAGAGTCTTGCATATCCAATTAGCAATGCTGCTACAGTGAGACGTACTACCTGTTAATGAATCTGTGGGGCAGTCTTGTGTGAAGGTTCTATGTCTTGTGTGAAGGTTCTATGTCTATACTACTGGATAGAAAAAAAGTATACATTTAGCTAAATAAACTATCCATTGTATTAATATTCCACTTTTATGGCTCTTTTTGCTTTTTGCTAGAACAGTCTTCCATCCAGGTCTTTCTTAGCTTGTCTCTTTAGGTGTGTATGCCTCCAGTCCATTTCCTCCTGAAGACTGGTGATCTTTTTTATATTTAAGAAAAGAATGAACATCTTCTAAACAGTCAAAATTACTTGTTCCCTCTGAAAGAATGATTCAGAACACATTACTAACCTACTCTGCATTCAGATGCATTGCCTTTTCTGATACTACAAAGGGGTACCTATAAACGCATCAAGAGCATTTAGTCCAGAATATATTCCTGCTGCTCTAAAACCATTGCACTGTTTCTCTCCTATTATCATCATTTACATTGTTTGAAGTTGCTTTATTTAAGTTTAGCTTATGTGTATCTGAGACACTCTAACACATTTATTTACAGTGATGTACAGGATCAAACACTCAGGGGTAACACAGAACTTTCTTTTATGCTTTTTCAAAACTTGTTCTTTTTTCTGTGCAGAATCATAGAATTCCACAGAAATTCTTTGGAATCCAGATCAGTGGAAGTGAGATATATGGCGGTGACATTGTTAATGTAAAAGCCTCAACAGGCATTGTGTTAAGTTAGATCCAGTTTTCTAAAATTATAGAGAAAAAATGTTAATCTCATAAGAAGAGCAAAGAAATGTAAAGAGAAAGAGAGGGCATAGTTGTGCTATATGTCTGCCTACATTAAACTGCTGAGAGATTTTAAACAATTCATAATAAACTGCTTTACAAATGAGTGATATTTGCAAAGTAACAACACTGAAAATCAATATTTTTGATAAAAGTATACAAAATAATGACATCATGAACAGAGACTCCTATTTGTTTCAAACCAGATTAGAGTACAATAATGGGCAAATTGTAGATCTCCTTGATGTGCTGGACCGATAGTACTGTCCTTTCATTCATCCATCTATAACCCCGCCCCCTTTTCCCATTTTTGCACATAACTGTTGTTTATTCAGAGGGACCAAGTTCATTTTTGTTATCATGTTTCAGGTCCACAGCTATTTATTTGAGCCACTACAGAAGCACATATCCTAAAGCATAAATTAGTGACTTTTCTAAATCTGTGGCATGCAAGTTAATTTTGTTGCTTGCCGGATATCAGAATGAGAAGTGTAATGCTGTCAGCCCACACTGGTGAAGGGTTACAAACATCCATGTGAGAAATTAATTAAAAAGTGCAAAGGGATTAGACTGTTAACTTGAATTTGGCACTGAATCAAATGAAGCAAGAGGCCTTCTGAGCATTTTGATTTATTACTCTCATGCTAAAAAGCATTTTCTTAGCTTCAACAAATTTCAGGAAAACTAGTTGTGAAAATAAGTATATCATTGGAAGGATGGGAGAGAGGGAAGTTAAGGTCACCAGTACTTCTAGCTGGCAAGAAGGCTGAGGAAACAACTGTTAAGAGTTGAGGGGTGGTTTGGTGTGGTCTGCCCATTGTGCACCCCATTTAAGGGGGTATTACCAGGTTGCATGCTGGGTCTGAAAAAAATAGATAATGATACTCCCAGCAGCAGAGTGACATAGACCCATGATGCCTTGATCTTGTCAGTTCCAACTTGTATTGATGTAAGTCAGGGGAAGCCACATCTTGGGAAGGCCAGGATGGGTAGACACACCCAACAAATGAGGAAAAGCATTGGTATCCCTGATGGTCAGCTGCAGGAGGCAAAAATAAAAGGAAAAAGGGAAAGGAAAGGTGTTATATGACTACCAACTATGGTACAAGCAAGTAGTGCACAATGATGACTGCATGTAAGGCAGGTCAGATTAATGAATGAATGTTGAGATGAGTGAATTAAGTAAAGTTTGGAACATAATGAGCTGTTAAAGCAATATAAAGCACATTTAATTTATCAGTTCATACAAAAGTTTAATGAAGTGTTATGAATACATTGCAGATGCTTAAACAAAAAAGGTAGTCTGTGTTTCAAAGTAAAATAGACTTTGCTGATATTCAGAATTGTTTTACAAATACAAAACTAAATATGTTTAACTGTAAGTAATGTTTTATGACTTTATTCTATATAATTTGAGATGAAGTGTAGTTTCAAGGTTACAAGAATATATGTGGTGATTTTTAGGAAAACCTTATTAAATGCAAGGAAGCAGGTGAAAGCTGCTTTTAGTTTCACCAAATTGCTTTGGTGTTAATGAAAAGGTTAATAAAACACGACTTTTCATGTAAGATGCAAAAAATTAATTTGTAAGTTGATTTTAGGATTGGTTCACTGATGTTATTATATGTGCTTTTCCTACAAATAGATTGTTTCTATATAGTTCTCCCTCCATGCCTGCAAGCCATCCAACTCCCTCCTCTCAGTCTTAATCTAATTCAACCACTAGGACTGGTGAGTCCCCAGCATGGAATCTACAGCTGACCTGAGGGGCTATCAGACAAGCAGCCATGAGGGTAATTTGAATCCTCATCCACATCTATTCAGGCTCTGAGGGCATCTTTAATAGTCCATACCCCATACTGGATAGCTAACATAAGCACCTGTATCAATGTGAGGTTCTACTATTCTCCAATATATGTGTGACCCCACACACATTTTAATAAGAGCTACCATTACTGGCTTGGTTCACCTCTGAAGTCTTTGTTTCTTTTCATTTCCTGCAAGCCTGTAGTTGCTGGTGGTACAATAGTAGACTTGGACCACCTCTTCAGGATGAACAAGCCTAAAGTAAACACTCCCTGCTGCCATTCCCTCCCTCAGTCCATTAGTAACCATTATATTGTATTTTGACTATTTGAAATGTTTGGAAAAGTTTTAAGTTACATTATTTAATATATTTCTCAACAGAGGTACCTTCTGTTACCTCAACATGCATACCTGGTTTACCTTGTTCAGCTGTAATCAACACGTAAAGACTCACAATAATCTCTAAGTATGCTAATGTGCACCTGATATGCTATCATTAAAAAATTTGCTGCTGTTGTATCTGACACATCTTCTGTTTACTTAGAGATATTTGCTCATATATGTGTCTTTCAGGTTTATTTTATTTTACACTGTCTATTTACAATTGTCATCATATACATTTCTGTGCATATGTTTAATTACTATTAGTTCAATTAATTGTATGCTATGATTTTTCAAACTAATTTGAACCTCTATGGAAATTGTATTCACTCTGTTCTGCAGTTTTTTTTCTCTGCAGGCCTCCACTGAAAATGGACTGCAACCCAATTGGTCATTCATGTAATAAAAATATAAAGAAATCAGTATAGATATATATATATATATATATATATATATATATATATATATATATATAGATATAGATACAGACATCAAAATACCAACATGGAAATACAGACAGTTCTTAATGCTGACACATCAAAATACAGAACTCACAATAACTACATAAAAACACCCAAACCCCAAATTAACTATATTACAAATAAAGACAAATACTTGATTTTTATGATTAGCTTACAGCCAAAATAAAATAAAATGAAACAAATAAAAATGCAAATCCCTCACTAGATTATAAGGCATAGTTTGTCTGAATAGTGGTAGTACTAAAAAATGAGTTTTTCTAAAGCAAGGTGCAGGGTTAGGGTTGGGGCAGAAGCAGGTTTAGAGTTAGCAGGCAGTACCCTCCGGTACCACCTTACTAAAGCATCCTAACACTGTCCTAAACCTAATCCTGCACCTTATCTTTGAAAAACCCTTTCCATAACACATAACACTACACTACATTGCTGTTAGTTGCAGGCCTACTCCACTGTTCATCTTTTGCCAGATCCTCTTTCTTCTTAGTTTTTCATTATGTATCCTAAAAGCTCTTCCTTCGACACTTCTACTCCTATAGTCTAGGTGGCAGATAGACTGTACCACACATCTTTGCACATAGCCTTTGTGACAGATATGCTTCTCTTATTGGGTCTTTTTTGCTTATACTTCTGCTCTAGCAGTCAAAGCAACAGGTAGACTCTACAATTTAACCTTTGCAAACAGCCTAAGTTGCAGATAGGTTGATATCCTACATTTTTTTTCAGATCCATTTTCTTTATTGTCCAAGTGTAAATTGGATGGACTTTTTATTTTCTTCAATTTCATCCTCTATCCTTGCACTTCAACAATCTAGTTGTCAGGTAGGCTGTGCTACTTAACGTATGTGTACAGCTTGTGTGGTGGGTAGGATATGATACTTAACCTATGCACACAGCCTAGGTGGCAGGTTGCCTGTGCTACTTAACATAGGCACACAGCCTGTGTGGTAGGTAGGTTATGCTACTTAACCTACGCACACAGGCTAGGTAGCAGGTAGGCTGTGGTCCATCTCTCATCTGGCCATTTTAACTCCTAGCCTAGGTAGAAGGCTGCATTTACACTTTTAACTCACAGCCTAGGTCTCAAATATAGGCTACACTTTGTAGATAATAAAGTATACTGACTTCTTCTGTCTGGAGTTTCTATTTTTTAATTGAGTGGAATGCACTGGATTTACAGCACTGGCAAAATTTAAGCTGGGGTGTTCCTTTTAACCACCTTTCTACCTCCTCTTATTAGGATGGAAAATACATTGTTGCATTACTTAGTGTCATAGACTCCTATCAGCCCTTTCTTTCCATTTTACCACATCTCACCCTTCAGGTATACGGTTATATTACCTATTACACCTCTGACATTTCCGCATCCACTCTCTATCAATGTCTTGACAAGTTATAACCCAACTATCTTGCAGACTCACAGTTCCAGTTGTTAATCTCTCAACACTTTCCTTAGCTTGGTGTTTTACTATTTTGTCTGACACTTTAGCTGTCAGTCTATTCATTACAGAAGTAATAAACACAAAACTACCACCAAAGCTTTAGAACTCACTTGTCCTGCACAAAACAGATCCAGAATAAAAAGCAAAATACCAGGACTTGGAGATGGCTGTAGAATCCAATATTGCATAATAAATTACTGACTTCTTGTTACAGACTTGTATGTATTTTGGAGAACACAAGTTGAAAAATGTAAATATGTGCAGATATATTCTGTGCTTGTGATCGTACACTGAAATGTTATGTAATTTTGAATTAAAATCTAGATATTTTATAGAAGTGTATGTATATATATATATATATATATATATATATATATATATATATATATATATATATATATGTTTCAGACTTCTAGTTCAGCTAATGGCATGTACCTTGTGGAGTGTGGCTTTAAATTGAAAGTGCTTTTTCACACTAGAACAATGTATTGGTTGGTTTTAACCATGTGTCCCAAGAGGGTGTATTTTTAAACCAAGAGCTGTTTTTAAAATGTATTAGAGATCTGAAGAAGTGGGGTGACTCACGGAAGCGCTTGTGTCGAATAAAGATTTTTATATTGGATTCTACAGCCATCACAAATCCTGGTGTTTTACTTTTTATTCATTACAGTAGCTTTGTCTCTTTCTCATCCATGTCAGGAACTCTAAAGCCTTACTCAGGCCCACTGCTGGTAAATAAGAATACATAACCTACTAAGTGACAGCAGCAAAACCTATAGGTTATAGGCTATAGGAAACAATTTCTATTGCAATCAGTTCTCCTACAGAGGTCACCAATCCCCATCTCAAAACTCCATTGTCTCCTACTCTAACTCATATGTTCAGGAGATATTCACTCAACCACAGGACCACTTCAATTTAGCCCTCAACTACAGAACCCAATCACCCATCATATCAAAAATAAAGACATTAAAAATACTTGCCTTAATGGTTGCATTCTTTTTTTTTTTTTTGCTCAAAAAAGTTTTTATTATTTATTCTTAAGATATAACAAGCAACTTATTAAATTATGTCAGATAATTATAACAAGATAACAAACTATATACAATATTTACATAGGCCTGGAAGTTATTTGCAAATTGATCCAAACTAATCAAATGATGTCACAAAGGGAATAAAAATAAAACTCCCATTCTCCTTTTTTTTACAATTAAGTGGAGTTTGAATTCAAATTTAATGTCTCAATGAGAGTTAATATTTTCTTCCATGGATTGTTGCTCCATATCCTGGGTGTAATCCGTAGATCCTTTACTTTAGTTTCCATCAATGCAGTTTTCTTCAGTAGTGTTAAAATTCTTCAAAAGATGGTTCAGTATTAGATTTCCATTTCCTAGAGATACATTTTCTAGCATTTGCTATGATGTTCCAAAGTAAATATGTATCACTGTTATTCAATTTTAGATTCTCATTGACATTCAATAATATTAACAATTTGGATAATACAAATATATCTAAGAAAATAGGTTGCAGAAAATTGCTAATATTTTCCCAGATTTTTTTAATTTTGATACAATCATGATATATGTTCATAGGTTCATAGGTTCATAGGTTCATACTAGGCTATCTGCCCAAGGGCATTTATAAGCCTAGCCCATAGTTATGTGGCTTTCGCCACCCCTTTAGTTTGAATAAAAACTATGCCTATCATTTTGCTGTGCCTCTGTCAAGCAGTGACACTGAAGTAATCCCTGGGGTATATCTGCAATCTCCCATCCATTGGTCAAGATTCCTCTTGAACAAGGCCAGAGAGGTGCTCTGCCTCACATGTACCGGGATTTTGTTCCACAGCATAGGGAGTCTCTGGGTAATGAATCTGTCCCTCCAGCACGTTCTATTTATAACCGTGTCAAGGTTTAAGTCTCCGCCCTTGTGGTTCTGAGGGATCTAGATTTTTGAGGTGAAGCATATTCATCAAATCTGGGTTTGACATGGCCTTATATGTCAGGCACAGGTCACCTCTGAGCAAGCGGTATGAGACTGAATAGAGCTGGAGTTCTTTCAGTCGGGCAGCATAAGACATATTTTTGAGACCCTTTATCCTTTTGGTGAGGAACTTTTGGGGCCTTTCAAGCTGCAGCAGGTGTCTGGTCAGATACATTCGAACGGGCATTGTACTCAATCATAGGTCTAATGAGTGATGAGTACAGGGGACGATGACCTCCCTTGATCTAGATGTGAATCCCTTCATGATCAGGTGGGCGATATAGAAGGTTTTCCTAACTACTTTAGCAACATGAGTGTCAAACGAAAGGCTACTGTCAACCTGGGTCCCCAGATCCCTGATGACTTTTTCTGTGCTCAGTGGATTGCCACCTATATGGTAGCTAGGGTAACCTTGTTTTTCCCGAAGGGTATGACTATGCATTTTTTTGGCGTTTAACTTCAGGCCATGGCTCTGGCACCAGTTATCAGTTTCTGTGAGGCCCTTCTGGAGGATATCTGTGTCAGATGTGTTTTCGACTATGGCCCAGTTTGCAGTCATCTGCAAACTTTGTCAGCCATAACCCTCCTGTGTTTGCTTGTACTTCAGAAAAGTAGATGCCGAACAAGAGTGGACCCAGGACTGAGCCCTGTGGGACACCACTTGTGACAGGCTTTGAGTCTGACATGGCTCCAGCAACTCTGACCCTGTGGGTTCTGTCACTTAGCCAGTTTGCAACCCATCTTGTGATGTATGGGTTTACATTCAAGCTGATGAGTTTTTCGATGATACCTGAGTGGGGTATTGTGTCGAAGGTCTTTGCCAGGTCGAGGTAGGCTGTATGGACTGCCTTTCCTCATCAATGGCCTTGGTGACTGTCTCGAAAAAGTCAACCAAGTTTAAGAGGCAGGATCTGCCTTTGACAAAGCCAAACTGGGTTGGATCCAAAGTCTGCAAGTTCCCTATGTCTTTATTTATGAGTTCCATTATGATCCTCTCCATGGCTTTGCAGATAAGGCTTGTCAAGCTAATGGGGCGGTAATTTCCAGGGTCTGTGGAGGCACCGCCCTTATGAATTGGGACCACAGTCGCGGCGCCACTCCTTGGGTACGTATCCTGAGGTGAGGCTAAGATTAAACAGCTGTCCTAACTGTGGGTTTAATTCCTCGTTGAGTTCATGAAGCACACAGCCAGGGACACCATCCGGTCCCATGGATGCTGTGTTTTTTGCCTTTGTGAGGGCTGTTCTCAACTGGGCATTGTGGTTGTTTTGGGGGCTACAATCCTCTGGAATAGATATCTCTCCTTTTGGGGAGGGGAGAAGTTTGCACTGAACCTGTCAGCCAGTATGTTGGCAATGTGTGTAGGTTCAGTAATTTTCACATCATTTTGAACTAATTCTGAGCATATCTGGGAGTTTCCTCCTAGGTTTCTAACATAGCTAAAGAAGGCCTTATGATTCTCTTTAGAGTCCTTGGCGATTTTTCTCTCAAAATTTGCCTTGGATGATTTTATGAGAGCTCTTAGTTTTTACTTATAATGATCAAAGGTGTCTTACCTTTCAAGGATTTTGCTCTATCTTGTAGTAGCTTCCTCCTTTTGTTGTAGAGCTTGTTTATGGCTGGGGTCCACCAGACTGGACGCTTGCCTTTGGTACAGAGAGTCTTAGTTTTGTTTGGGATTGCCTGATCCATGCAGTCCTGTAGGTGCTGGTAGAAGGCATTTGTAAGTGATTCAGCGGTTTGAGTAATGTTTACCACTGGCTCAGGGGCCTTAAAGGAGACCACACTAGTTTTTAGAAGTGTGAAATCGGCTTTTGAGAAGTTTTTCACTGTGGTCTTTTTGTTTTAGGTGGGGCGGGATGAGGACCTCCAGCGAGATTAGTTTATGATCTAATCTCACCAGTGAGGGGTATACTTCCGGTGTTGAACATTTTGATCCCATGTTCGTGATGATGAGATCAAGTATGTTTTCTCCTCTTGTGGGGATGGTGACTAGTTGTTCCATGGCATTTGAGTTTATGAACTCCAGGAATCTTTGGGTTAGAGTGTTCGGGCTTGAGTAGTGTTCCCAGTCTATATTAGGGTAGTTGAAGTCACCTAGTATGATGGTGTTTGGAGATACATTTATCCCCTCCAATGTTTTCAGGAAGGCCATGTGAGGTTCCTGAGTTTGAGTTTGAGTCCAATCTGCATTGCGTGTTTGTAAATATCTTCAACATATGACATTATTAGCAGAGTTAAATTTGACTTATCGCTTAGGTGTATAAAATGATCTATGCAGAAATTTCCACATATAAATTCTCCAGAAATGTGTGTGAGATGTTAATTTAATAGAATATAACATTTTAGATTTAAGTTCCATGAATAGATCTATTGAATGCCCTTTGGTAATGAAATCCCAAAAGTTCGGATTAAGTTTAACTTTATAATTTATTAAAATTTTATATGATTTCAAAAAAACATTTTCCCCTTTTGATTATTGCAAATTATTTCATTTAAGTATTTTATAAAAGTAGGTCTAATTTTAAAAGAAGAATTATTGATTATTCTGCATAGATCTTGTGTGTATGATAGTACACTTTGAAGTATATTTCAATCTGATTGAGAGATGTCATATGTTTTTATTAAATGTTGACTGTCTACAACATTTTGATTTGTTAATGCACTGTTGCCAACAAGTACAATTTTTAGCTTCCCATGTAATGAAGACCATCCTATATATCTTATTATGAAAGTTTTTGTAACACTAAAAGGATATAACAAATCCATCCATAGTTTTATGTCTATATTGAAAGTTACAATTTTTCTAAATGAGTTAAACATGTCGTTTATGGATTTTAATTTAGTAGGTTTTGATAAATTATATTGTAAGCTGGCACATACGATATACCATGATTTATTAATGTGGTTATTTAATAATAGTTTTTTTAGTATGGTATTTTCATTTATATAGGTAATGGTATGTAGAGTTTTCCAACTGGAGGAATATTTTGGACCTATCCAATTTATAATGATTCTAAAAATTGAGGCTTTAATGTAAGTTTCTATATCTGGGAAGTTAATCCCTCCTTGTTCCCAAGATCTGATGTGACGAGTAAGTGCTATTTTATTTTTATTGGGATACCAAAGAAATGTTAATAATAATGTGTTTATTTCTCTTAAGAATGTTTATCTGGATTTATAGATTTGGCTTGTGCTATATATAATTTTTTTGGAAGTAAAATCATATTTATTAGTTGCAATCTATCTTCAAAGGTTAAGTACATCCTATTCCATTTTGCCATATTAGTCTTTATTATGTTTATAACATTATTGTAATTTATGGTTAAGGTTTCTTTAATATTTATACCTAAGATTATACCTAAGTAATTTAAAGTGGAGGCTTGTTTACCAATTATTTGATTGTCTTCTGTCAGAAAATCATTTTTTTTATTCAGTATCATAAATTATGATTTAATTTTATTGAAATGCAATCCTGAAATTGAATAACATTTTTCAACCTGTGTGTCCAATTCTTTTAAAGAGTTTTTGATGTGGACAAATTGAGTAGAATATCATCTGCAAATAACATAATTTTGGAATTGTATTTGCTATATATAGTTAAACCTTCTATTTTGGGATTGCTATGCATTGAGGAAACAATTCGATAGCTAATGCAAATAGTATTGGAAACATAGGAAACCTTGTTTTGTGCCTTTTGTTAATAGAATGGATTCAGATGTGAAAGGACCTAATTTTACATAAGCTCGATTATTTTTATAACTGTTCTTTATCATTTAAATAAAAGAAAGAGGGGAATCATAGAGTTGTAATACTTTAAACAAATAATCCCATTTTATGGAATCAAACGCTTTCTGTATATCTCATGCAATTAGTAGAGCTTCTTGTTTTTCTCTATTTAGAAAGTCAGTAAGAGTTAATATTCTTTGTATATTATCATAGGTATGCCTATTATATAAGAAACCTGTTTGGTCTTCATCTATAGTTTGTACCATAAATTTTTAACTCTGTGAACTAGAATAGACATAAAGATTTTATAATCATTGTTGAGTAAAGATATTGGCCTATAAGAGCTACATTGTGTTGGATCTTTGTTTTTCTTTTATTATGGAAGTGATTAAAGAATATTTCCAAGAAGGAGGTATTATGTTTTATGTTTGGACTTTAAGTAGGATTTTGTGTAAGACTGAGGTTATAGATGATGGGAAGATTTTGCATATTTCAATTATAATAACATTGATCCCTGGAGCTTTATTATTTTTGCTTTCCTTGATTTTCTCTATAACTTCTTTATATGAAATTTTTTTTGGATTTCAGATTTTAACTTCTCTGATTTTTTTTTATTTGTGTTGAAATTTAATTTTAAATTTAGGTTGTTTGTTTGATTTTTTATCATTTTTGTAGTTTTCAGTATAATGATATTTGAAAGCATCTAAAATATCACTTATGTCTGATACTTTGTTGTTTCTTTTATTTTCCTTCATGAATTAGGTTAGCAATGTTATTTGCGCTACATTGTATTTTGGCTCTCATTGCTAAATTGTGCATATGTCTAGGAGATACAGAATATTAATTTAGTTTTAATTTTTCTAATGCCAGATTACTTTTATGATGTAAACTTTCATTATATTTTTTATTTAATTAAATTTTCTTTTTATTGCTGTTAGTATTTGTTGAGCCATTTTTATTTATCTTTAATAGTTGATTTTATATGTTGCTTAATTCTGATTCCCATTCTTTTGTTTTATTTCTAAACCATGTGAGAGTTGTAGCATAAATGTAGGCTTTTAAAGTGTCCCTTATCATTACTATGTTTAGTTATTCTGTATAATTAATATCTAAAAAAAATTTGTTCTGTAAGTAACCAGGATTTAAATTCTTTCAATTTTGTGATGTAAGCTGGGATTCTTGTCATATGTGTTAGTTTCTTAAAATTAATTTGAATTTTATGGATAAGTGCTCTATGCTCTGATAGGGGACATGGTACTTTTGAGAAGTTATTTATTTTTGTGTTTAGATCTTGGGATATATAAATGTTATCTATTCTTGTTTGTGTGTTGAATCTGTGATCCTGATGGGAAAATAATAGTGAGCTATCTTCTTTATATTTGAATGTGTCTATTAAATTATGATTTTCATTCCATTTTATTTGAGGTTTTGCTATGGGAATAGTACACAGATTTCTCTTATTGGTGGTTTCAGAATTATCCAGAATACAGTTAAAGTCACCGCCTATTATCAAATTACCTTTATACATTTTGCTGATAAGATCTAAATGTTTTTTGACTGTCCCTGGTCCTATGCCTGGAAACCAGTATAAGTTTAGAAGTGTCCAAATTCTGTTATTACATTTTATTATAACTATTGTTATGAGTCATTCTTTGTCTTCATTATTATATATGAATTTAGGGTTAATAATATTCTTTTCCAAAGGATCATTACTCCTCTAGTTTTTGTTTTATATGAGGAGTGAGCTAACATTAAATATTCATTTGGGTTTCATAAATCCTTGTCTTTTGTTTTAAAATGAGTCTCTTGAAGAAAGACCACTTGTGCTTTATTTAGTTTTAAATAGCTTAATAAATTTGATCTTTTCTTTGGATTGTTTAGACCATTAGTATTTAAGGAGAGTAGTGTTAAATCCATATGTTTTGCTAGATTTAAATGTATTAGTATTTATGTTAATCCCCAGACTTATTTTGTGACATTTTAGTTGAGATAAATTCCTTTCATTTCTACAAATCTTGATCAGATTGGATTGCTATTTAAAAACATGAATATTAAATTCCAGTTCAGGCCATAAAAGAAAAATAAAATGTAACATGAAAACAAACATATTCAATGCTCTAGTTCAAATTTCCAAAGTAACATTTATCACACATGGAATGTAATATATTCCTAATCTGATAGATGAAAAAAAATCTATCAGATTATCCCTCATGTCTTAACAGACAAATTTCGTTGTGCACCATATTAAATTAATTGTAGATTTTTAACTTTATAAAAGATAAATTAATATAAATTCAAGCATGCTTATCTTTTATGTTTCCAAATATTTCTGATTGCTTATGGAATTTTATTCATATATTCCATGTTATATTAATTTTTCCCACCGTACAATAATATTTCTGTATGAGAGTATAGTTTGTTTCTGGCTTTCGGCTTTTCCCGGTTAGGGGTCGCCACAGTGGAACTCCGGTCCGCTAATGATTGGTAGTTGATTTTTATGTGCTGAGTTACCAGCTCTGATGCACAACCTTCAATGAAGGTATGCCCATTCACGCATGTCTCCATACAGAAGATGCTCTAGCTGAGAATCGAACCGGACAGCGTCATACTGTGAGGCGACAACGCTACCGCAGCACAACCACCGAGTATAGTACAGTAAATTATTAATTTGCTTCTTACACAATGTTATAATATATTCATCCATCAATGTTGACTTCTCTATTTATGTATATTCATCTGTTTTTTCACACTTTATGAGTTTTGACTATTTTTTGTGAAAGTCAAGAAATATAGATGTGAGTTATTACAATACCACTTCATAGATTATCATTTTTGTGTCAAATTAAATTTCAGGTATGTATGATCGAGCAATTGTTTTTAGACATATGTTATGTATTCATGTAGATATGTATTGTTTATTTTTAAGTTTTTTTTCTCTAGTGTATATCATATGAGACAATTATATTTTAGTTTATATTTCAGCTGAGTTTTTGTGATTGTGTATGTTTGTCCTTCCTATCACAACTAAATGTCTCTCATGTTATGATCTATTTATGTGATTTCATATAAATGAAGGAAGATAAAGAAAAGGCGGGGACTATAGATCATCCTACTTCTTAATCTCTTATTTTTCCTCTCGAGAAAGTTATTCTAAGAACTATGTGACTTCTCACTGCCTTATAGCATTTGCCCTTATAATAGTGATTACCATTCAAAGATTATATTTGTTTTGCTTATGTATTCTGACTTGAATTTCCCAATAATGTTCAGTGTTATAAATCTGTATGCCGGCTGCCAAATGTTACTTAGTTGAAATATAACCAAACCTTTGATATGGTTAACCATAGCTTACTTCTAGACAATCTAAAGACCCATTCTCTCAATCCTCAAGCTACACAATGGTTTAGGTCTTATCTGGAAAATAGACAGCAAGCAGTACTTTGGCATAACAATCTGTTGTCACTACTCCCAGTAAATATTGGAGTACCCCAAGGCTCTATCTTAGGTCCCCTACTCTTTTCCTTATTTATTAACAATCTACACATGAACATACCTCAAGCCACCTGCATTCAATATGCAGATGACTCCACCTTAATCTGTACAGCCAAGAATATAGCCTCTCTCCACTCCCTCACCCAAACTGTTTTTCATAATGTTGAAAACTGGTTTATGCAACACTGCCTCCTCCTAAATCGCAAAAAAAACAAAACTACTGCTTCTTACTCCAACTCATAAATCACCTAATCCATTCTTCTCTGTAACCTCTAACAATGGTATCAACATAATCCCAGATACTACAACCCGCCTACTAGGTGTAACAATTGATAATCGTGTCAGCTATGATGACCACATCAACTCCACCATAAAGTCTGTTAACAAAAAACTTGGTAACCTCTATAGAATTAAACCCTTCCTTACCCCTTCTGCAAGGAAAACTATTGCCCAAACCCACCTCATTTCCACCTTTTTCTATGCCTCTGTTATATATACTAACCTATCCAAAAACAACCTCTCTAAACTCTCCACCTGTTATAATAGCATAGCTAGATTCATCACATGCTCCCCCTTTAAAACTCACCACTGCTTCAACCTCAAACAGCTTGAATGGCTAGAATTGCAAAACCATATACTCTATCAACAATTACTTATTACTCAAAAGATCCTATACCACCCTAACAACACCCCTATCCTCACTAATCTAATTACACCATATAAATATCTAGCTACACTACGCTCTGCTGATAAGCTTCTAGTTTCCTCTATTAAATCCAACAGCAAAGCCGGTGATTCACTTTTCTCGAACACTGCAGGTAAAAACTGGAATCAGCTTCCTTCTGAATTATCAACCCTTGCTTCTACTTCTCTAATTAAAAGACATCTTAAAGAACATCTTAAAACTCATTGGCTTTGTCCGTGTGCTAATTCAGACTGATATCATTTTCCCCTTCCTGCTCTACTCCTCTAACCTATGCCTCCAAATCTAGTTACTACTCTTTTCTTCGTAATATGAGGATAAAATATAACTTCTATATCTCTTAACTGAGTCTTGCTCATACCTTCTAGTGTGTTTAGTATATTGTTTAGTATAATTTTTACTAAAATTTTTATAGTTTATAATTTTATTATTATAATTTTTCTTTGACCAATGCTGCCTTTGTATTATGTTTTTTTCATGTATTTTTATATTGCTAACGTTGTCACTGTTCATGCTTGGAGCATTTCTCCCCGGGCCTCTACTATAAATGGACATATATCCAGTTAGACTAGCCCAGTCAACAAATGTAAAATAAATAAATAAAATGCGTGACTTTCCCTAGTCCATTCATGTTATAGAATTAAGCTAAGGTATTATTTGGATAGAACCGTCTTTTAGTTATGAGATGATATGTCATGAGTGTACACAACTTTGAGAGTGCATATTTCAATGACTGTGCCTGTGTGTATGCTTGTTACTCTTTGCTGCAATGGGTCTTGCGATCTCTGTCGCACCCACCATTCATGGTGAACCAATGTCTCTATCTGACCAAAATATCGGAAGTGTCAGAAGGTGTTCTCATCATGGGTGTAATTGCTGAAACATTCATTCAATTTGGCAAAGAATTCTTTGTCACATATACACTGTATGTTATCCTTTCATCACTTAAAGGAAAACAATGGGATAACAAATAGAAAAGCTCTATATGTTATCTATTTAAGTCCCCCTTATGTGCTACAGGCCAAAACAATAATAACTGGAGCTTTAAAAAAAAAATCACCCAAACTGTTTTACAGCTTACCTTCAGAACCCTCCGTACTGTATTAGTTTCCGTTCTAAAAAACAAAATCAAAAACGGCTTTCCGGCTCTGAAATAATGATGTCACATCTGCCTCGAGTAGTTCCCAGTCAGTTCCTCCCCCAAAGTGACGTAAACTCTGCCTTATTAGCATGCTGTATTGAAGCCCTTCTAATCCGCCCACATCGTGACATCATTGCCGCCTTGCCCAGCCCACTATAATCCTAATAAAAGGGAGTAGCTGCAGTGTGGAACTTCTTTTCATCTGTAAGTTAGTCATGTCGGCTCCATTTCCTGTGAAGGACCTGCTACAACTGTATTGCCTGCATCTTCTCGAGTGTTGGGTAAGTATTCTTAGTTTATTTAACTATAACTTTACTGTACATAAATGTATAAAAATATAATTTTACAGCCCATGCATTTATAGTGTTGATAATTGGTAAACACTTGTTTTAAATTGTGATTGTGTAGTCGTAGTTATGGTCATTTATATTGCTTTAAATTTGTGGTAGTGCAGTCGTAGTTCTGGTAACTTTTTTTAAATAAGTGTGCTCCATTCGCTTTTATTTATCTTATTAGTAACCCTGTAAGCCTTAAAAAAAAAAAACTGTTGATTATATGCTGTTTTAGTATGACCGTGTGCAATGTGAGTGTAGGGCATACAGGTAGGTTTTTTCTGAGCTTGAGTTGTTATATCTGACTAGCAGGGTGTGTGGGGGTGGTGGTAGGAAAATCATATGTTCATGTTAGTTGTTTTACTTTTATTTTGTATATTGGGTGTGGGTTGTGCTTTTACTTTTGTTTTGTGGTGTGTGGTTTTTCTAGTTTGGAACTTATCTTTGTGTTCGAGTGTGGCTTTGTTCTGTTTTTCAGTGGTGTGTGTTTTTGTAGTTTGGAACTTATCTTTGTGTTCGAAAGAGCGTTTGTTTTTCGGTTTGCCTCGTGCTATTTGTAAAACACAGAAAAGACCCAAACTAGGTCAACTAAACAAAGCACCTAATAGCAGTTCACTTTGCTTATTTAACAAAAAGACCATGTATATGACTTCATACTAAGTCTAGGGACGAAACGCTGTGTACAATAAAAGCGTTTATACATGGTCTTTTGCGTTACTGTTCAGATAAGTAAAGTGAACTGCTATTGGGGTGCTTTTATCGGCTTCACGGCTTTCCTCACTTGGATTACTGGTCTTTTTTTCGGATTGCTACACGGAGTATTTGGTAAAGATTTATTCCAACAAAAACGACTAAGTGCTTTCACCAATCACTGGCATCATCAGAGAAAGTGAAAGCGCTTAGTCGTTTAGTTGTCAGTGTAGACATGAGAGCATGATACACATGATGGGGCACTTCTCAGAGGAGGAGCGACAATCAAAACAGTTTTTTTTCTGTCCTCGACTTGTTTAGGTGTGCTAAATCAGGGATTTAGAGACATTATCACTTGCCTGTCGTGTCAGTTAACAAGTCAAGTTAGCAAGTTAACAATGCTCTCCTGCCACTGATGTTGAGAACTGTTAAACCAGTTCAGGTTACAAGAAGTAAAAGAATGTTTGATGATTTTAAAGAGGGGAAGAGAGTGTCTTGACCTTGTCTTTTTCTTCAGTAAAATAAAAAGAAAAGCAAGCCTTCTGGCCTTTTTGAGTTCAGGTTTAGTGTGTATATAGTCAGTAAGTAAGCAGAGGGCAATTTAAAACCCATATTTTCAACAGAAGGTTATAGAAGACAGTGCTAAATCTGGCTTGCTCAGTGTCAATAAAACTAAAATTGTCTGCTAGTTTACCAGTGGATGGTTTTAACCGAAGGACAAAACTAATGAGTGTACATCTGATTGCTTGAAGAATGGGTAGAACCATTTTTTTATGAAGGGACAAATTAGCAACATTGTTTTACTTATCTGAAACTTTGCCTTTCTTGAAGTTTCTTTCCCTGATCTCAGCAATGGCAAAAATAAAGGACACAATACATTTTTAGCAGCTTAGCCAGGACATTATGCAAACTAGAAGGTAAAGATTCTTCTAGTTTATTTGTAGAGGGGTGCTATGCACCATGTCTAACCATGCAGTCTGGTATGACATACAAACGGCATGGCCAGAAAAGTTTCATTTCAAGTATGTGATGAGGTGTTATAATAACTTTCTTGCTAGGGCTGAGAAGTTCCTATATTTCATTTTATCAACCCCTAACAGTAGAGCAATGGTTTTGTATCTGATGCATGAACAAATTCTTCCCTGCTTTTCAAATAAGCACATTTCTTGTTTTCTAAGCACTTCATTTATATGGCATAGGCTAGCCATTCTTTGTTGCAAATTCTACATCACATCTTGCTGAATCATAGTGTGATTAATACCAAGTGTTTGGGTTTGATACATGGGATAGGTGAAAGTTTGACTCTCTAGTTCCTAACTGAAGCCAGTAAGTTGAGAATTCCTAACAGTTTGCAGTTAAAGAATTCAGGGGAGTCTTTAGTCATCGGCACTTGATCACACTTATGAGGAGTCAAAAAGAACTTGTGGCTAAAAGCATGGGAAATCTAATTATAATATTCTTATATCCATAAGGAATTCAGGTAAGGCCCCATATCAAAAACAATGACGCTGTCACTGTTTATCCCAACCAGATCAGAGGGGCCATTCCATTTTGAAGAGAAGTGCAAAGAGCTTAATCTTGGGTACTGCTTCTGCTATTTGGGTCAGCTTTTGCAGGATGAGTAAAAGTGAATCATGCCACAGTTGTTTACCAGGATCTGTGTACAGTAATCAGTGTTGTATTCCTGATCCATACTCACACCACCATTTACAAATAGTTTAGCTGGCATATGGGACAGTAAACAATATACTGTAGCCTCAGTCATTTTGTTAGCAAACTGCTGAGTTATGTAAATCCTGCCCACAATGACTTGTTTTGTCATTACTAAATTTCGCATTTCCTCATGAGTCTATTCTTGGTGTCACCATCAAACATTTAACAAGATTTTTCTAAGTACACCACAGAAATGTTAAGTCACCGATTTATACTTTCACTGAGTTTATAAGACAGTCAGTCCATGGACTATAATTGCTTTCCCATTATCCAGACTTATAAGGCACCTGCTGCCTCCAGAAAGGCAAGCAAGTCAGGCTCAGGATGAATTTACAGGTGCCCAAACAATCAAGATTATTGTGAAAAGAAGCAAGGCCATCACTATGTTTTATTTATAAGGAAAGATTACTCCAGGGATGGAAGAAGTGTTAAATCTGTCACTTTCGAGTGTCTTATTTGTTGATGGAGATTTATGACTTTAGTTTGAACATTTGTGGAGCCATTTAAGACATAATTCACACTGTAGGTGTCTCTAAGAAACAGAGCTTCAAGCCTGTTTCGGTAACGAAAGATCCTTAATCCATGGTTTCTTTTTAGATAAGACACCTTTTGAGACTTTATAGCTGTGTGATATGTTTAGATAGATACATACTTATAAGGAAAATTATGTTCTGTAATTTGTCCAATCAGTACAGAGTATAGAAGAATTGTAGAACGAAAGATGTCCTGACTACCGTTTTTATGTGGTTGTCAAGGGATAGGTAGCTGTCTATGAATGTGCAGAGATTTCTTAGGCTCATAGGTTCGTAGGATGATACTAGGCTATTGGCCTGGAGGCCCTTATAAGCCTAGCCAAGAATTTCACTCATGTTCCCTCAAAGTCACTACCTGATTCCCCTGTCCAGCAGGGACACAGGTGGGATCCCAGGGGTGTATTTTCTGTTTCCCATCCAGTTGTCCAGGTTCCTGTTAGAAGACTAGAGAGGGGAGGTCTATTCTACAGATGGGGGAGTCTTTCGGACACTAATCTATCCCGCCAACAAGTTCTGTTCATGTCATAGACCAGGTTAAGGCCTTTTGTGTGAGTTGCATGAGTGGAGTTTGTCTTATGGATATGCAGCAACTCCATCAAGGCTGGGTCAGAAATGGCCTTGTATGCCAGACACAGGTCACCTCTGAGCAGTCTGTATGAGACTGAGTAGAGGGACAGTGCTTTTAGTCTATCTATATAAGATACTTGTTTGAGACCCTGAATTTTCCTGGTCAGGAACCTCTGGTCTCTCCAACTGCTGCATGTGCTTTGGCAAGGTACATGCCGAAGTGGGCATTGTCCTCGATAATGGGTCTGATAAGGGAGGAGTACAGGGATGTTATGACTTCCTTGTTCCTGGATGAAATACCCTCATTTATGAGGTGGGCCATGTAGAAAGCCTTCTATACAACGGAGGCAACGTGGTGGTCAAACATCAAGTTGCTATTAACTTGCTTTCCCAAGTCCCTCACGACTGATTGCATGCTTAGTACGTTGTTAGTGTGGTAATTAGTGGGGATGACATTTTCCTCAAAGGGATAATAATGCATTTCTTGGTATTCAGTTTGAGGGCATGCTTCTGGCACCAGTCATTAGTTTGGCTAAGGCCCTCTTGGAGGATGTTCACATCACTAGGGGAATTTGTGACTGCACCCAGCCTGCAGTCATCTGCAAACTTGGTCAGGCACAGACCACTGGTTTTGGCTTGAACCTCAGAAAAGTATATCCCAAACAGTAGAGGTCCCAAGACTGATGTATTGGGTACACTGCTTGTTACACTTCTACTACTAGGGTGTCTTCCCCTACATTGAGTGAGTGGGTTCTGTCAGTGAGCCAGTTATCTACCCATCTGGTAACATACGAATTGATGCCTAGCTGGGAGAGTTTATCTATTATGCCCAAGTGGGAAATGGTATCAAAGGCTTTGGCTAGGTTAAGGTAGGTGGTGTGCACCCTCATCCCATCCATGGCGTAGCTGACTGTCTGGAAAAAGTTGACCAAGTTTAACAGGCATGATCTCCCTTTCATAAAACCAATTTGTGTGTAGTCAAACGTTTGGAGGTTACCAATGTCCTTGTTTATAAATTCCGTGATAATGCATTCTATGGCCTTGCAGATCAGGCTACTTAGGCTGATGGACCTATAATTGCCTGGTTCAGTGGATGCTCCCCTTTTGTGTAGAGGAATGACAGTCGCTGTCCTCCATTCAGCTGTGAAGCCGGTGCTCCGGCTTTGGTTCAATAGGTTGTCTAATGGAGCTGAGAGCTCATGTAGGATACAGCCAGGGATGTTATCGGGTCCCATGGAGACTGTATTTTTTGCCTTGGAGAGGTCATGGGGGGTAAGGACGCTTCCTGGTGATGGGGGGGGCAGGTGCTGGGGATGTCCTAGTTTACTGATGAGGGGGGGGGGGTGCAGGAGATTGAAGTTTTCACTGAACCTGTCTGCCAGCAGGTTG
Organism: Protopterus annectens; assembly: GCF_019279795.1. Classification (NCBI taxonomy): domain Eukaryota; kingdom Metazoa; phylum Chordata; order Ceratodontiformes; family Protopteridae; genus Protopterus; species Protopterus annectens. The sequence continues at coordinate 1,609,962,769 of NC_056735.1, forward strand.
GCTATATCTATGGCATTTGTGTGTGGTATTATTGACCACATCGGTCTGGAGTGGGATCCAAGGCACCTTGGGTGATTACCTAATCCATGGCAGTAGTTACAGCCCATCTGCAACTTAGAGGGAGCTGAGTGTTCCTATAACTTGCCAGTTTGCTCCTTGCTTCTCTGACCAAAGAATCTATAGTTGAAGCCAGAGACTACTTGCTACAGCTTTGACTTTTTCATAATTTACAAATTTACCAATCTGCAGCCAGTACATTTTGTACTGGCTATCGGACACCATATGGACACTGCAAGATGTGTTGTCAGCCTGCCTTCTGAAAGAATCTAGATTCCCAGAGCCTCTGTCCAACATCTCTTGACCCACTCTTCTCCACCAGCAAGCTTGTTAAGTGAGATACTAGGTCTTATAGCTTTCTCTGTAGTCATGGTTTCCCAAGAGGTTCATTAGTAACCACATTGTAGAGTGGTTACTCAGATCCCTATGCTCCCACCATGTCAGACTATCCTCCTACTCTATTAATTTTCATTTAGCTGTGCAGTGCTTATTTAAAATGGTGGCTCAACTCTCCCATGAGCTCAGCAGGGGACCTTTTGTCCTTCCTCCTCCAACACCGACGATCACCATAGACACCTCCTCCTCCCTAGAATCAGAGGTAGGTATTATGAGGGGTGGATGGTCCAAGGAATATACAGTCAGAGGTCAATCTTCACATAAACATCCTGGAGATGAGATGGGTCCTGCTATCATTGCAGGAATTTCAGGACCTTCTCCTCTGGGGTTGATCTACATCCATACAGACAATATGTCAGTAGTATGATATTTGATCAAGCAAGAAGGAGCTCAATTTTCCCTTTTGTTAAGAGGCATTGAGGCCATGACCATGAATAGTTGCTTCCCAGCATGTTTTTTTACAACATTTCCAAAACGCAATGTATTTTTGGAAAATGAACATACAGACAATTGTAAATTGGGTTTCATAATAACCAGTAGTAAGGATTTTGATGAAATAACTAGTATCTTGCAGACATTTCTTATTGTGCTTTAAAGATGGAATAAAATTTAGCAGTGATCAGTGCTAGAGCTTATTCTTTAAGAAACATTCCCATTCCTTATGTATCATACTGCAGGAGAAAACCAATGGGGAAATTAAGAATATAAAGACTTGGACTTTCTAATAACAATCTATTTATCTTTTTTATTTTCTAAACATGTGGACACAACTGTACACTAAACATTGTGGCAAGTGAATTCTTTATTAAGAAACATTGCAACCAGAGATATTAAATGTATGATAACACTCAAAAAGGTGTGTACAAAACCTATTTTATAGTATAAAAGTAAAGTTTGTATTTATACTTGTCAGTGTCAGTCTGTCCAAACAAAATTTGAAAACCAATAAGGGCATGAGCAAATTTATCATAGGTTCATAGGTAGGTAGTAGGCTATTGGCCTTAGGGCCTATATAAGCCTATCCAAAAGGTACCCTGGCTTTCACGCCAAGAAAATTATTTTCCTGTGCCACTGTCGAGCAGGTAGTAGGCTATTGGCCTTAGGCCCTATATAAGCCTCGCCAAAAGGTACCCTGGCTTTTGCCACCCAAGAAAATTATTTTCCTGTGCCACTGTCAAGCAGAGCCACAGAAGTGATCCCCGGGGTGAATTTCCGATCTCCCATCCAATCAAGATTGTTCTTGAGTGAGCGTTGTTTGATATAGCTAGGTAGTTTGTTCCAGAGTATGGGAAGTGTCTGGAACAGGAATCTATCCCTCCAGCATGTTCTGTTTATTGTGGTGTCATTAAGGACGTGCTTCCTGGTGATGGGGGGGGGCAGGTGCTGGGGATGTCCTAGTTTACTGATGAGGGGGGGGGGTGCAGGAGATTGAAGTTTTCACTGAACCTGTCTGCCAGCAGGTTGGCTATATCTATGGCATTTGTGTGTGGTATTATTGACCACATCGGTCTGGAGTGGGATCCAAGGCACCCCTTGGGTGATTACCTAATCCATGGCAGTAGTTACAGCCCATCTGCAACTTAGAGGGAGCTGAGTGTTCCTATAACTTGCCAGTTTGCTCCTTGCTTCTCTGACCAGAGAATCTATAGTTGAAGCCAGAGACTACTTGCTACAGCTTTGACTTTTTCATAATTTACAAATTTACCAATCTGCAGCCAGTACATTTTGTACTGGCTATCGGACACCATATGGACACTGCAAGATGTGTTGTCAGCCTGCCTTCTGAAAGAATCTAGATTCCCAGAGCCTCTGTCCAACATCTCTTGACCCACTCTTCTCCACCAGCAAGCTTGTTAAGTGAGATACTAGGTCTTATAGCTTTCACTGTAGTCATGGTTTCCCAAGAGGTTCATTAGTAACCACATTGTAGAGTGGTTACTCAGATCCCTATGCTCCCACCATGTCAGACTATCCTCCTACTCTATTAATTTTCATTTAGCTGTGCAGTGCTTATTTAAAATGGTGGCTCAACTCTCCCATGAGCTCAGCAGGGGACCTTTTGTCCTTCCTCCTCCAACACCGACGATCACCATAGACACCTCCTCCTCCCTAGAATCAGAGGTAGGTATTATGAGGGGTGGATGGTCCAAGGAATATACAGTCAGAGGTCAATCTTCACATAAACATCCTGGAGATGAGATGGGTCCTGCTATCATTGCAGGAATTTCAGGACCTTCTCCCTCTGGGGTTGATCTACATCCATACAGACAATATGTCAGTAGTATGATATTTGATCAAGCAAGAAGGAGCTCAATTTTCCCCTTTTGTTAAGAGGCATTGAGGCCATGACCATGAATAGTTGCTTCCCAGCATGTTTTTTTACAACATTTCCAAAACGCAATGTATTTTTGGAAAATGAACATACAGACAATTGTAAATTGGGTTTCATAATAACCAGTAGTAAGGATTTTGATGAAATAACTAGTATCTTGCAGACATTTCTTATTGTGCTTTAAAGATGGAATAAAATTTAGCAGTGATCAGTGCTAGAGCTTATTCTTTAAGAAACATTCCCATTCCTTATGTATCATACTGCAGGAGAAAACCAATGGGGAAATTAAGAATATAAAGACTTGGACTTTCTAATAACAATCTATTTATCTTTTTTATTTTCTAAACATGTGGACACAACTGTACACTAAACATTGTGGCAAGTGAATTCTTTATTAAGAAACATTGCAACCAGAGATATTAAATGTATGATAACACTCAAAAAGGTGTGTATAAAACCTATTTTATAGTATAAAAGTAAAGTTTGTATTTATACTTGTCAGTGTCAGTCTGTCCAAACAAAATTTGAAAACCAATAAGGGCATGAGCAAATTTATCATAGGTTCATAGGTAGGTAGTAGGCTATTGGCCTTAGGGCCTATATAAGCCTATCCAAAAGGTACCCTGGCTTTCGCCACCCAAGAAAATTATTTTCCTGTGCCACTGTCGAGCAGGTAGTAGGCTATTGGCCTTAGGCCCTATATAAGCCTCGCCAAAAGGTACCCTGGCTTTTGCCACCCAAGAAAATTATTTTCCTGTGCCACTGTCAAGCAGAGCCACAGAAGTGATCCCCGTGAATTTCCGATCTCCCATCCAATCAAGATTGTTCTTGAGTGAGCGTTGTTTGATATAGCTAGGTAGTTTGTTCCAGAGTATGGGAAGTGTCTGGAACAGGAATCTATCCCTCCAGCATGTTCTGTTTATTGTGGTGACAAGGTTTAGGTCCCTAGAGCGTGTAGCTCAGAGGGATTTGGATTTCCTTTAAGTGGAGCATGTTCAAAAGCTGTGTGTTTGACATATCTTTGTATGTTAGGCAGAGATCACCTCTGAGTAGGCGATATGCGACAGAGTAAAGCTGCAGTTTTTTTAGATGGTCTGTGTAGGGCATCTGTTTGAGGCTGGTAATCCTCTTTGAGGTATTTCTATGTCCTTTCCAGTTGTTGTAGCTGTCTTGTGAGGTACATACCAAAAGGGGCGTTGTACTCTATAATGGGTCTAATGAGTCATGAGTAGAGGAACAATGACCTCTTTTTTCCTGGATGAGAAACATTTTCTGATGAGATGTGCCACGTAGAAGGATTTCCCGACTACTGTGGCAATGTAATTAAAGGAGAGACTGCTGTCTACCTGTGTCCCAAGGTCTCTTATCACACTTTTGGTGTTAAGTAGACTACCGCCCATGTGGTAGGTCATGGGTACAGAGTTTTTACCAAAAGGCATGACAATGTACTTTTTGGCATTGAGCTTGAGGCCATGGGTTTGACACCAGGCATCTGTCTCAGCGAGGCCCTTTGTAGGATGTCCACATCTTTTGGAGTTTTGATTATGGCTCCTAGTTTGCAGTCATCTGCAAACTTCATTAATAAATACCTTCTATGTTAGCCTGTACTTCAGAGAAGTAGATACCCAACAGGAGAGTACCCAGGACTGAACCCTGTGGTACTCCACTTGTCACTGGATTTAAGTTGGATTTGGGTCTGCTACTTTCACAGTGTGGGTTCTGTCAGTGAGCTAGTTGGCAACCCATTTTGTGACATAGGGATTTATACCTAGTTTAGTGAGTTTACCTATAATTCCAGAGTGGGGGATGGTGTCAAAAGCCTTGTCGAGATATAGATAGGCTGTTTGAACCACCTTACTGTCATCTTTGGCTTTGTTGATTACTTCAAAGAAGTCTATCAGGTTTAGGAGACATGATCTGCCTTTTACAAACCTGAACTGGGTGGGGTCCACAGTTTGGAGATTATCAATGTCATCATTTATAAGTTCCATGATGATACGTTCTATAGCCTTACAGACCAGGCTCGTCAGGCTAATGGAGCAGTAGTTTCCGGGATCTGTGGTGGCTCCCTCTTTGTGGAGTGGGATAACCATCACTGTGCTCCATTCAGTGGGCACATAGCCTGAGGTGAGGCGATGATTGAACATGGTACTTAGGTGGGGTGCCAGTTCATTCTGTAGTTCATGTAGAATGCAGCCTGGGATGTTGTCAAGTCCCATGGATGCTGTGTTCTTGGCTTTGGAGAGTGTTTTTTACCTGTGCAGCCATGATTACAGGAACTTTGCATTCTTCCAGTATAGAGATGGGCCCTTTAGAGGATGGGGGGGGGGGTAAAGTTAGCACTGAACCTATCTGCCAGGATGTTGGTAATATCAGTTTGTTCTGTATATTTAGTGCCATTGTGCTGTAACTCAGAGCAGATCTGAGTGTTGCCATTGAGATTCTTGACATAGCTATACAACGCTTTGTGGTTGTCTTTGGAATCGGTGGCAATTTTGTTTTCGTAACTAGCTTTGATGGATTTTGAGGATCTCAGCTTCTTACTGAGGCTGACCAGGAGTTCCTCCAATCATGGAAATTTACTCTTTTGCAACACTAAGCAACTTAACCATTTCTCTATAAAATAATGTTATGCTAGAGGCATCATACGCATCATCTGAACCTGTAAAGGTTATAAAATAAAGATTATTAAATAAAAGATATTTAAGGAAATATAAACTCTTACCCTTTATGATGGCAATAAAACTTGTGAACACCATGATATGACTTTTTGTTTTAAACGGTAAAGAACTTGATTAAGAAACCAATTTGTGATGAATTACAATCACCGAATTTAGAATAATCGATTAGGGTAGATTTGGAAATCAGCTTCTATTTCAATTTAAAAAAAACTTGCATTAATGGATTGATATAAAAGCTTTGGAGTCATAATTACGAAAGTATGTGTTCAGTGGCATTTAGGCCATACACAGTGAAAACATACTTGTGAAACTTGGGAAAGAATTGTAATGAACATGCCTCTCAAGTGTCCCTAAAACTGCATTTTCTGATAATTCATTGAGGACGAAAGTCAGTCAGTAATGCCTGATATTAGAGTTTTATATGTCTTAATGATCAGAAAATGCATATTAATGCAAAGGCATTGTGCTATTCACTTTCTAAACTGAGTTGCTAGAACTACCATTGGATGATCTTTCTCATTTAAGAGCAATATTTACAATTTCTACTTCTGTTTGTGCCTTTGCCCCACTTATGTATGGCTTAGTCCAGATTTCTTGTGCTGAGGTTCATAGGTATGACATGTGTCAGGGCCATCGCTGTCAGACATTTCAGATTGTGACATACTTGTTGCAGTGCATTGTCAGTTTATTTCCTGTTTGATTTTCATTTTTTACTGTGTTCTTGTTTTCCCCATGAAGCACACAGTTCTCAGGCAGCAGCATTCATTCGGATACCCAAAATTTATACATTTCTACATGTGTATCACACACATTGCTTGTTGCAGGACGTTACTTGGTTATTTTACTATGTAGTTTACTAAAGCTGAATATAAGTTATAATTCCTACCGGAGTACAAGGAGAAATGGTTTCAGTTTAGTGCTGCATGTTTTTCGTTAGACTTGACTTTGGCTAGACATGCCGTGGAAATGTTACAAATTGGGCGGTATTCCCTTTACTGGTGCATGAATTTACTGTGTCAGTCACTGCTAGCAAGTGTCTGAATGGTGGCAATGGGGCAAGTGTGTGTGTGTGACTGGTGGCAATGGGGCAAGTGTGTGTGTGTGACTGGTGGCAATGGGGCAAGTGTGTGTGTGTGACTGGTGGCAATGGGGCAAGTGTGTGACTGGTGGCAATGGGGCAAGTGTGTGTGTGTGTGTGTGACTGGTGGCAATGGGGCAAGTGTGTGTGAGACTGGTGGCAATGGGGCAAGTGTGTGTGAGACTAGTGGCAATGGGGCAAGTGTGTGTGTGTGACTGGTGGCAATGGGGCAAGTGTGTGTGTGTGTGACTGGTGGCAATGGGGCAAGTGTGTGTGTGTGTGTGGTGGCAATGGGGCAAGTGTGTGTGTGTGGTGGCAATGGGGCAAGTGTGTGTGTGTGGTGGCAATGGGGCAAGTGTGTGTGTGTGTGTGAGACTGGTGGCAATGGGGCAAGTGTGGTGTGTGTGTTACTGGTGGCAATGGGGCAAGTGTGTGTGTGTGTGTGTGTGTGTGTGTGTGTGAGTGGTGGCAATGGGGCATGTGTGTGTGTGTGACTGGTGACAATGGGACATGTGTGTGTGTGACTGGTGGCAATGGGGCAAGTGTGTGTGTGTGACTGGTGGCAATGGGGCAAGTGTGGTGTGTGTGTGGTGGCAATGGGGCAAGTGTGGTGTGTGTGTGGGACTGCAACCAAGGGGGCTAGTGTGTGTGTGGGACTGCAACCAAGGGGGCTAGTGTGTGTGTGACTGCAACCAAGGGGGCTAGTGTGTGTGTGTGACTGCAACCAAGGGGGCTAGTGTGTGTGTGTGTGACTGCAACCAAGGGGGCTAGTGTGTGACTGCAACCAAGGGGTCTAGTGTGTGTGTGTGTGTGTGTGTGTGTGTGTGTGACTGCAAGCCAGGGGGCAAGTGTCTGTGTCAGACTGCAAGCAAGGAAAAAGCATGCTAAAGCCAGACCTCTTCTATCAACTGTCTCTGTTTATACGAGATAAATTTCTAGTACTGTTTAGATGTCCCCCCAACATATTTGGCCTTGCCCAGATTACCTACATTAACAGGTTGCTAGTCAAATTTCTATAAATTGCTTTATAGAATTAGGCATATCGCAACCTCTAAACTGACCATGGATTTGGCTCTAAATGTTTCTTTACACCTTATAATCTCTCCCCAGAAATAATAGTTTCGCCAGAAAACATGGAGGGTTTACAATTACATGTAGTAATCCAGTTCGGGATTACTTTCTTTTCAGAAATGCATGTCAATTTTTTTTTTTAGACAGCTGCTCCACTTAGGAGTAATAACGTGCCCCTTCTTTGACAGCTTCCCAGCTGTATTGTCTGGCTAATTTATCTTCTTGATTCACATTTTCGGACCATTTAACATAATGTTGTGGTGGTTTATTGTGGACAGTTAGTGGCAAAACATTATAGAATGATAGAAAATAATGGCAGACATTTTAGTTTCACATTAAAATACCCTTTCGAAAATTCATAATAATGCAAGACTACTGTTGGATGATCTTTCTAAGTTTGTAAGAGTAATATTTAAAATTTCTACTTGTACTTGTGCCTTTCTCCCACTTATGTATGGCTTAGTCCAGATTTAGTGCACTGAGGTTCATAGGTATGACATGTCAGGACCATCGCTGTCAGCCTGAGACATTTCAAATTGTGACATACTCGTTGCAGTGTATTCTGAGCTGATGTCATGTTTGCTTTTCATTTTTTACTGTGATCCTGTTTTACCCATGAAGCAAGTAGATAGTTGTTTTCAGCCAGCAGATTTGTTGTGGATAACCAACACTTCTACAAGTGAGGGGGAATCACAGCGATTGCTAGTTGCAGCACATTGCTTGGCTATGTTTCTTGGTAGTTTAATAAAGCTGAATATAAATTATAATTAGAACTGCAGTCCAAGGAGAAGTGTTTTGCATTTAGTGCTGCTGGTTTTACTCGACTTGAGTTTGACTAGACTTGTGATGGAAATGTTCTGAATTGGGTAGTACTGTCTTTATGGGTGCATGCATTTAGTTTCACTGTTTTCTGGAATATTGTAACCCAATTAAAACACCCAATAAAACTTTACTGCATTGTACAAGCAATATAATTATGTGTGTGTGTGTATCTGTGTGTCTGACTTCAAGCAAGGGGGCATGTGTGGGCAAGTGTGTGTGACTGCTATCAAGGGGGAAAGTGTGTGTGACTGCTGGAACGGGACAAGTGTGTGCATGTCTGTATATGTGGGCAACTGCAAGCAAGGGGGCAAGTGTGTGTGACTGCAGCCAAGGGGGCAAGTGTGTTTGTGTGGGACTGCAGCCAAGGGGCAAGTGTGTTTGTGTGTGACTGCAACCAAGGGGGCTAGTGTGTGTGTGACTGCAACCAAGGGGGCTAGTGTGTGTGTGTGTGTGTGTGTGTGTGTGTGTGTGTGTGACTGCAATCCAGGGGGCTAGTGTGTGTGTGACTGCAAGCCAGGGGGCTAGTGTGTGTGTGTGTGTGTGTGTGTGTGTGTGTGTGTGTGTGTGTGTGTGACTGCAAGCAAGGGGTTTAGTGTGTGTGTGTGTGTGTATGTGTGTGTGTGACTGCAAGCAAGGGGTTTAGTGTGTGTGTGACTGCAAGCAAGGGGTTTAGTGTGTGTGTGTGTGTTTGTGTGAGACTGCAAGCAAGGGGGCTAGTGTGTGTGTGTGTGAGACTGCAAGCAAGGGGGCTAGTGTGTGTGTGTGTCTGTGTGTGTGTGTGTGTGAGACTGCAAGCAAGGGGGCTAGTGTGTGTGTGTGAGTGTGTGTGACTGCAAGCAAGGGGGCTAGCGTGTGTGTGTGTGACTGCAAGCCAGGGGGCTAGTGTGTGTGTGTGTGTGACTGCAAGCCAGGGGGCTAGTGTGTGTGTGTGTGTGTGACTGCAAGCCAGGGGGCTAGTGTGTGTGTGTGTGTGACTGCAACCAAGGGGGCTAGTGTGTGTGTGTGACTGCAACCATTTTTTAATTGTGAACGTTTTCATTTAAAGTCAAATGTCGTACAGTGTCTGTTTCCAGATAGAAATCAGTACTGTTAAAGAAATGAAAGTTACAGAATATTTAACAATACAAGAAATGTTATAAGCTAAGTGCAGTCGTACCTGTACTTCATACTGTAAGTTTATGATCACAGATAGCACAAGTATGTGTATTTTAATTTTATAACTGGGATGGAACACTGGTATTTTTAGACCGTTTACGTATTGAGTCCGGGCGCTTGGTTAAAATGCTCAGAATATAGAACTAGAAATATACAGTATGATAGCAAAATAATAAGAACATTATAGCTACTATAGAGTACACTTTCAACCTTAAAACAAATGTTATAGATTGAGTAGAGAGATGAAGGTATAGAATTACCGGTAGGAAGAATAAAGAGTAAGAGATAATTCATGTTTATTTAAAGTGGGTCAGGTGTCCAAACACCGATGTAAGTGTGTGACTAGGAGGTGAAATGACTGGTAGAATTAGATAAGTGGATTTGTTGTGATGCTTTTTTTCATTGAGTTTGTGAAATCAAGGTGGGCTTGTAAATTTTACTTACGAGAACATGGAAACAAATTAGCCAAAAATTGTGATTCTTTTTCATTTAGTTTGTGAAATCAAGGTGGGCTTGTATGCTAAGTACATGGGCAGAGAATTCTGCAATGTGTCCGTTTTTAGTGAAAGCCATTTTGAAATATTGTGAAGTGTTATTAAATGATTATTTATCTCAGTATTCAGTACCTAGTATTGTGTATAATATTGGTAATTTGTATTTAGACATTTAGTAATTAAACAATGTACTAGATGTGATGGTGTGCTGAAATGTGCCTTGTACTGTATTTTTAAGTGTTGCACAAACATGTATCACTTCCATTGTTCCAAATGTTGAGTCACCATTTCGCCTGTACTTTGTGCAATTATGGCCTTGCTATTGGCATGTTTACATGTTGCACTGGATATTGCTGGTTGCTGGTGAATTGTGATTATATTGGATAGTTTTGCTTGGTGTACATGGAGTTTCTTTATTTAGCAGTAGGATAATATTTGACATTAATAAGTTTTATATGTATCAGTTGTCATAATTTGCTTTAATGCTGCTTGAATTCAGTTTGGGGTAATAAATATGTTCATAGGTTCCTAATAGGCAATCTGCCCTAGGTGATTTAGAAGTCTAGCCAGAATGTGTTTGGCTTTCGCCACCCATTTTAAATGTATTTTGCTATGCCCTTTTTTTCAAGGTTAGTATACTGTGCCTCTGTCTAACACTGACAGAAGTGATACCCGGGGTAAACTTACGATCTCCCATCCACTCAAGATTCCTCTTGAAGAGTCAGTGAGGGACTCTGCCTAACCTGGACTGGGATTTTATTCCAGATTGAAGGGAGCCTCTGGGTTATGAATCTGTCCCTCCAGCATGTCCTATATTTCAGTGCTGAGGTTCAAGTCTCTGGCAGTAGCTCAATGGGATTTTGATTTTCTGAGGTGCAGCATGCTCATTAATTCCGGGTTGGACATGGCTTTATACGTCAGGCACAGATCACCTCTGAACAGGCGGTATGCCACTGAGTTGAGCTGGAGTTTCTTTAACCGGGCAACATATGGCATCTGTTTGAGCCCTTTGATCCTCTTGGTGAGGTACTTTTGGGGTCTTTGCAGTTGATGCAGGTGTCTGGTAAGGTACTTTCCAAAAGGGTCATTGTACTCAATTATAGGCCTGATGAGGGATGAGGAAAGAGGCACGATGACCTCCCCTGATCTAGATGTGAATCCCTTCATGATTAGGTGGGCTATAATAAATGTTTTTCTAACCACTATGACCACGTGGTTGTCAAATGAGAGTGCTATCAACTTGGGTCCCCAGGTCCCTAATTACTTCTGTACTTAATGGATTACCACCTATGTGGTAATTATTGGGCACTTTGTTTTTGCCATAGGGATGACTATACACTTTTTAGGCATTCAGCTTGAGGCCATGGCTGTGGCACCAGATGTCTGTTTCTATGAGGCCCTTTTGCAGGATGCTTGTGTCAGCTGGAGAGTCGATTATGGCGCCCAGTTTGCAGTCATCTGCAAACTTGGTCAGCCACAGTTCTTCCGTGTTGGCCTGTACCTCCGAGAAATGTATACCGGCAGAGGTCCCAGGACTGAGTCTTGTGAGACACCACTTGTAACTGGTTTGGAGTCTGACATGGCTCCAGCAATTCTAACCATGTGGGTTCTGTCCTTGAGTCAGTTTGCAACCCATCTAGTGACATAGGGGTTTATTTAAGCTGGTGAGCTTATCTATAATGGCCGAGTGGGGTATTGTATCAAAGGCTTTTGCGAGGTCCAGGTAGGCTGTGTGGACCACCTTCCCCTCATCAGTGGCCTTGGTGACTGTTTCAAAGAAATCAACCAGGTATAAGAGGCAGGATTTTCCCTTAACAAAGCCGAACTGGGTAGGATCCAGTGTTTGTAGGTCCCCAATATCTTTATTTATGAGGTCCATGAGGATCCTTTCCATAGCTTTGTAGACCAAGCTAGTCAGGCTTATGGGGCGATAAGTTTCCAGCATCCATTGAGGCACCACCTTTATGGAGAGGGACCCCTGTTGTACGCCACTCTTTGGGCACATCCTGTAGTAAGGCTGAGATTGAACAGTAGTTTTTTATTTGGGTTTAAATTAAAGTGCAACAAATTACAACTGGTATGCATTACCATAAGTTTTTTGTTTAATATTGTTTAATATTGACTCAAAGCATGTGGGTGCTGTCATGCAGGTCTGAAATTTGTTTATAGTGTATCATCTGTTAGCTATTTAAACAGGAAGGGAAAATAGGTGGCAGACTGATGCTTTGCAAAGCAGGGAACTATTGCCAGTGCTATGTTGCTTGGTTTTAAATTTGACAGGAGTAGTGCAACAAAAAAAGTCTCCCACTCTAAGGAGGAAAAGGCAGACTAGCAAACAATACATTGGTCTGGTCACCTGCTGTGATGAGCTGTCAATCACATGCAGATAATGGCTCAATTACCCTTGGCTGTTTGACAGCTAGGGAAGGTAGGTGTGAAGTGGGAGGGGAGATTCCTTGCAGAGCTAGATTCCAGCCTTCACAAAAGAAAGCAGTTTAACATTTGAAAGGAGAAAAAGCTAGAAAATGCACTTTTGTGTTCTGTTCTGTAGCATTTGCACTGCTTGTGTTTCAAGTGGTCATTTAAAAGGATAACAATTTAACCAAAAGTAGTGGATTTGAAGACTGCAGTGAATGCCTGTTAAGTCAATGAAGTCACAGCAACTTAAGGGAAAAAGTGGCAGATCTGATGCAATTTTTGAGAGACAAATGATGCATTATGGGATAGTTGAGGCAGAGTAAACAGTCTGAATTTTTTCAATATGCCAGACCCCATGTGGTCAGAGTCAGAAATTGCATCTAAAAATATCTAAAAAGCTCAAAATAGTCTCAGAGTGCTGTTAAAATGTAGGAAACATCAAACCATGATGAAATTAATATGTTTTTTGAGTCTGAGGGCGCGGTTGTCCTTTAAGGTCTTAGAGAGCCATACTTGTATTACTTGTGTTCAAAGTTTTTTATCTATACTTTATATTGTTCTGTCAAGATTAATATTTTGTATTATATATATATATATATATATATATATATATATATATATATATATATATATACTATTACGTGATATTAACTCACCTCAGAACACCTTCCTGACATGCAATGTGTGGCTTTCAATGTTTTGTAACTCTGCCCTACACAATTCCATGCTGCAAGAATCATTTACTATATCAAAATTGATGTGTATAAATTCAACATGTTATGACCTGGTTAATATTACAATATGCATCTCCATTATAACAACAGTACAAATGTGCATAACTACACGCAATGAAATACATAGGACTAGATTACATAAATACTTCTTACACTGAGAATTAATAGGAGAGTGCGCAGTTCTGATAGCGCATTAGAACTGGTATCTATAACATATCATATATACTGACAAAAATTACAAACAAACATGAATGCTTTGAAACACCTTTGGTCAACATATCTCACTGGATGATCACAGAAGCACATCTCACTCCCACTGGTTGAATTTGTATGCAATTTTTCAGTTACCTAGCTCACTATTTAACAAAAACAGAAAGGACACAATGCTAGTCGATATGCTCCCACCAGAAGTTGCTCCAAACCAAACCATCCAAAAACATCCTACAATGCAACAGAAACCCCATTTCTATAGTAAGTGAACAAACATCTGCGTTCCCAATTTTAGTTTAATAGAAAGAAGGGTTGTAGTGTGTCAGGACATGATTCGGAGTAACTTATTCATGTTCTTATAACAATGATTGTGTAAGCCTTTTGGTGTTTGCTGCTGTTAGTCTGACAGTAGATGCAAATCCCCTCCCCAAAAACTGCACATGACTTTTGGTTTAATGATACAGTGGCAATCTGTATACCACAACAGAATCAACTTTGTATTGAATTATTGAAGAATGGACTGTCACCTGATAAGTATTAGACTAAGGTGACGAAGCTTTACATTGTAATCATACTGGAGGTTTCTGACTGCTGCATTGTATGAAGATGCCCATTTTACTGAGTAAGTTATCAGACATAAGGAATCCTCATAAAGTGAGAATCATGTATCCAGGTTGTTTCCACTGTGTGCTTGTCACCTGAGTGTACATCTAACTGACATGCTTACTTGAGACAGTTTGCTCTTTACATTTTGCCCAGACTACTCACTTGTGGGCATGCACTTACTGCGTTTAAACTATATTGACAACATCTAGCTTCACCTCGAAGCAAACATTCTTTAACTGACATTTTGACTTGTCATATTTAAACCCACCTTTTCAAAGTCATTTAGCCTATTAATCTATAACTTTGTTTAATGTAGTTATTTTAAGGCACACTATCCCTTAAAAAAAAAAAAAAAAAAAAAGAAGAAAAAACCTTTTTAGGCTGTATATGTTCTATGTTCTGTTTACATCTTTTAAATAAAGATCATACCTTTTATGTTTTACTTGTGCGGTGGTCCACTCAGAAGTTCATGATTCTTTCAGTCAGTTAAATTAAACTGTTGATAGCTTCCGATTGAAACATTTGTGCTTTTACTGGTTTTTAACTATCAGTTTTAAGCAAATAAAGGTAACAGTCTGCATTCTGACATTAAGCTGCTGCAGCCTGTTATTTTATGGTATTCTATCTTTGTCATGAAATACATAATATTATTTCAAATATTCTTGTGTCTTATATATTGTACTAGATAGTAACCTTTCATGCACAATGCAATTACTTTCCAAATATATACAGCTACTCATAACACATAAATACACTCAAATACATACTCATACATACATATACTCATACATACAAACTAGAGGGAACATAACCAATAATTATGAGAAAGGTTATATCTATTCATGAATTTTGGGAAGTTGCTTTAGATACAATTTACTAAGACCTGTCACTATGTTATTTAAAAGTATATATTAATATACATATGTTTCAGTATTCATTAATTGATCCTCAGATTTTAGTAGATTCTTTGAGAGAGTTGGTGGATGTTATATTTTTAGAATCAGTCATTTGTTTCTTCTTTTTTACACCCGTCCATGAGTTTTTTCCCAGAGATATTTTCAGAGAAGTGGATGATGTGCAGTCCATTTCTTCTGGAATTGTGACTATGTTATTGTTTTTGATGAAGAAAGATGCTTCTTCAATGCTGTTAAAAGTTCTCATCTCATTTAGGTGGAAGATTTAGATTTTTGCTGCATATGCTAGTTGAGCCTTTATTTTGTTTTGTTTAAGTAGTTTCACCAGTGGCCAGGCTTTTTTCCTTAAGTCCAATACTATTGTAGAACGGTCATTGTCAAATCTGATTTGACCGATTTAAGAGCTAGTTCTTTATCTATGTAAGATACAAACTTTACTACTATTGATCTAGGAGGTGCAGTAGGAGAGGAGGGAATTGGTTTTCCTAGAGCTTTATGGGCTCTTTCTATACCACTGGAAAATCCTTCTTTTATGTCTCATATTTCCGGTAGTCATGAGTTTAAGAATAATATAATGCCCTCACCTTCTGTTCCCTCTGGAAGTCCAAAATTTCAAATGTTTGCTCTCCTCTCTCTTTTTTCCAGATCATCAATTTTGTTGATTAGCGAGTTGTTTTGTAACAGAAATTCACTGT
Organism: Protopterus annectens; assembly: GCF_019279795.1. Classification (NCBI taxonomy): domain Eukaryota; kingdom Metazoa; phylum Chordata; order Ceratodontiformes; family Protopteridae; genus Protopterus; species Protopterus annectens. The sequence continues at coordinate 1,609,978,432 of NC_056735.1, forward strand.
GATTTTCTTCCTCTTTCAACCTCCCCTCTGTGTCACATAGTGAAGTTCCAATATCTGTTATTTTAGTTTGTTGTTGCAAGAGTTCTTTGAAAATCTCAGTTTATTTTTGACAGCTTTCCTTTAAGTTTTCTAGAATATCCTTGAAGCCATCCATTTTCAGGGACAATTCTTGTAAAATGGAGTTCATCAGATGCATCTCCTTTTCCAGTGTAGACTCAGAGTGGTTATTCTTCAATTCAGTCATTTTCACACAGCAGTAATTTTCTCCAGTTTGGTTTGACAGGAAAATCTCAGAAAAAAATCTTCAAATTTGATATGCTAGTAGATCTGATGTTTATCTATCAGATTTTGTAGTTTTTGATAGACAAAATTAATTATTTTTCTGTTTCTTGAACTATCTCTGTGGAGCTCTGAAAAAAGTGCTGCTATCAGTTGGCCATCTAGGCTCCACCAGTGCTTGCATTTTTAATAATAAATGGACCAGTCTTGAAGCATGACTGGTAACAGATCTCCATATTCTTGCTATATCAGTAACCTGAAGGATGATTGCTGCCCCTGTACTTTTCTATAGGACAATATTACACACACACATATACGTGTGTGTGTGTGTATATATATATATATATATATATATATATATATATATAGAGAGAGAGAGAGAGAAAGAAATATAAGACAATTACCTCAATTACACTGCTGTGGATTGCCTTAATTCTCATACTGCAGATGACAAGAGTCCCAGCTGGGTGCTCTCTCACATCACATTAGGTAGGCATACACAAATGTGGATTGCTGCAGTTTACATTTCCCAACCCTCCTCTTTTTCTCTTTTATATTAAACTCTACAATGCATGTTCCCAAAAGATGTAAATAACAACACAATTATTCTTGGTGATTTTAATATCAATACTACTGGAAAATACTCTTGTCTCTGAACAAAATATTGCAGCAGTTTAGCCTGGCTCAAATATTACAAACTCCCACTCTAACCAATACAATAACTGGCTCTATTTCCAAATTTGATCCAATAACAACCAACATACAAAATAGGTGCTGTCACACTGAAATATTCCTCGGTGCTCTGAGTGACAACTTATCCATTAAATTAATTTGCTCATTCAGAACATATAAAAAAACCTTAAATAACTGAAGGAAAATCTTCCCATAATAATAAGCTACCAAATCTCAATGCCCTACTCAGTGCTTTAGATTGGACTCCCCATATGGCATGTCTGAACCCACCTCTGCTTTAGAATTTTTCAAAACTAAACTGATAAGAATTCAGGATTCACTGTACCACGTTACAAAAAGAAGACTTAGATCACAGTGTTGCCCATGGCTTTCAGGGAATATTAAAAAGAAAATTAAAGCCAGAGATTCAGCCTGGAAGAACTGGAAAAAGAACTTCAACAATAAACCAAAAAGAAGCAGTTAAATTCTGATAAAACACACAAAAATAAGGATCCAGCTTTAGGAAGGACACCATGAACATCTAAGACTTGGATAAGTACTTTCATTCATTTATTAGGCTTGATGGAATGCCATCAGATAAAATCACTGTTTAAACTTCCCACTTATTTTACTAACAAAAACATTTGGAATTAATGATTACTTAAAAATCTCTCAGCATTCAAGAGTCATCTTTTAAAGAGAAATTTCCTTTTCCCCAAACCACAAATGTCCACATACATCAAACCTTTACCAATCAAAAGAGTAAAATGTTATAAATACTTTAAGACTATAAATAAACTTCTTTTATAAAATTCATTCTAAATATTTTATATAAACTCCAAAACAGTAAGTGTGAAAATATGAAACTCAAAAAATGTTAAAACTATCAAAACTGCTAAAAACTGTTGAAACTCGGGAATTGACTATTTTTATCTAACATTGCCTATGTGTTTTTGTTGCATTAAATTCTGTCTGCTTTTAGTGCAAGTAAACTACTTATTGATATTCTGTTGTTGATCCCTGGGGTTTATGTAGCATTTAGTAAAACTTGCCAAAATGTCTCTCTCTGTTTTCTAAAAAAGATGTCCAATTACCACCCCTATCATTCATATCAACATTCTCCACATTTCTTAAAAATGGGACAAGTGTTAGAGTGTCTAAAAAGGGACTTAGAACTGTCTTTTTTTTCCTTATAGCATATATGTGTTGATAAATATTTTTTCTAAGTTGGTTCTCAGTCTTTTCTATATATAAAATAAATCACAAAGGAGGTGGAGTACAGCAGAAGTAAGAACAAAACTCCAAATTTAATCCCAAAAATGTGCACTTATAACATACGGATGAGCGCTTTCACCATTACAGCTTCTTCAGATCCTTGTATAGTCACAGTAGACCTCCCCTTATATAAGCAGCTCAATTAATCAATTAAAACAATTAAAAGCAATGCTGGAGAATTTAAAGAACTCTCCCATGTTTAAACATGTTAATGTAAAGTAAGACAAAAATATATAAAACATGCATAATAACCTTAAAACATGTAAATAAACATTCTGATAAATTAGTATTAATAAAATACATAATCGAGAACATATACAAATAAATAATAGTTCATTTTATGTGCCTGCGTTGTCTCAACTTAGGTTTTATAGAAGCTCTATCATTCAACCCATGCCTCCTATCAGCTTTCAAATGAATGATCCAGTCAGTCTCCTTAGATTCAGTAAGATTCATAGTATTACCACCCCTCTTATTCACAACAATTATCTCTAAGACCCGGAACAAGAAAGTATGATCATTGTCATTGGTGGTTATATGTTTTGCTAAGGCATTGTGTAAAGTGCCCTTTCTCATGTGGTAAATATGCTCTCTCATTCTATCCCTTAATGGCCGGTTAGTTTTACCAACATAGAAACATGGGCATGCCTGACAAGTAGCTAAGTACACCACATTAGGTGTCATGCAATCTGCATCTGCCTTGATGGAGAAAATGGTGTGTAAATCTGGGTGTATAAACACCTCACTGCTATCAATAAATGAACAAAAGTTGCAGTGACCACAGGGTTTAGTGTGACCAGTGTTCTTCATAATCCTATCATGTCTGGGGTGACAAAGCAATCGCTTTAGGTTGCTCTTGTTCCGAAATAGGAAACTTGGTGTCTCTCCCACAATGCGTTTCAAGTCATCATCAACCAGGAGAATATCCCAATGTTTGCTAATAATTTCCTTTAACTGATATTGATCAGAAGTATACAGAGTAGAAAATTTAATAGATCTATTTAACATATGATCTCCAACGGTTTGATCTTGGACCCTGGGTCCAAAGTATGGTGCACCTAAAGTGGTGCGTGACATGTATGCTTCCTCCATGTATGGTATAATCTCATTGTCCTTGTATCCCCGGGTCAGTAATCTATTTCTCAGATTGTCCAGTTCTGAGATAAATCCCTGTTCAGTGGGGTTCAGTCTCGAGGCTCTAATGGTCTGTCCTTTCATTATATTCTTAAAAACAAATTGTGGGTGCATACTAGACCTTAATAACAAGGAATTGCAGTAGCATGCCTTACGGTAGACCCCCGTATTTATCATATCATCTGTTAATCTCTCAATATATAGGTCTAAAAAATCAATTCTATGTGTGGAATAATTCATGGTAAAAGTAAGGAATGCAGTTAAGTCATTCATAATAGATAGCATTGATTCCAGCTGTTCTGATGTTCCATTCCAAAGAACAAAAAGGTCATCAACAAACCTTCTGTAGAACACCACATGTTCACAGAAAAGTGCATTCTTAAATAAAACATGTTCCTCCCAATATGCAAGGAACATGTTGGCATAGCTATTTGCACATGGAGTGCCCATAGCTACGCCATCACACTGTTTATAGATCTGGTCTTGGAACATGAATAAGTTGTTCTCCAAGACCAGTTCTAGAAAATGAACTATAAGGTCTATCAATACTGCAGTGTAAGTACTGTGTGTTTTCAGATAATTCAAAACATAATCAAGTCCTATATCATTAGGTATTACAGTAAATAGGGATTGAATATCAAAAGTCACAAAAGTACAACTAGAGATTCTATCATGGTGTCCAATACATTCATACAGATCAATCAAAAATTGCTTGGAATCCTTCAAGACTGTAACATTGTCATTCAATACACATCTCAGATGTTTCCCCACAAAAACTGAAAGATGTTCAGTTACCCAACCACGGCCAGAAACTATGGGTCTCATGGGTGGGTTCTTCATATTTTTGCGTACCTTGGGGAGACCTTGTATAATTGGTATAGTGGGTGTATAAATCAAAAGGTATCCATATAGCTCCTTATTTATTAAATTACTTCTATAAATGTCATAAAGCGTGTCATGAATGCATCTGACAACAGAGTGAACCTGTTCCATGGAAGTAGGTTCATAGAACCTGTTCTGTAACATGGAGGACATAGCCTCCGTATAAAATGACATATCCAATACTACAACTTTCCCACCTTTATCAGCTGGTCTAATTATAATGGTAGGATCATTCTGCAATTTCCGCAAACACTGATGTTCCCGAAAGCTCAAGTTATCCCACCTCTTCTGTTTATGGGGTCCCAATTGAGTATTATAGTAACTATACAATTTCTCCTCTGTTAACTTAAGGAATGCTTCAACTAATGGATGGTGAGTTGGTACAAAACCACTTACATTCTTAAAAGCAAACTTCCTGCTCTGTGCTGATTCTTTATCAGAATCATTATATATTAATCTAAGCATTACATTCCTACAAAAAAGTTTTAAGTCCACCATTGTATCAGTCAATTTGCTCTGACTTTTAGGAATAAAATTCAAACCTTTGTTTAATAAACTGGTATCATCATCTGTTAGAGTAATGTGGGACAAATTATAAATTAACGCTTGTTGTTCCACATTCTCTTTAAAGTCTGATGGGGCATAAAATACTGCAGGACAAGCAAAAAGCTATGTATATTACTCCTTTTGTGTTACAGTCAAAAATGCCCTGCACTGAAAGAACTTCGCTGTAATCCCCAGTGGTCATATCGGTAGTCTCATAAATATATCTACATTCCTTGTAAGCTCCACACTTCCTCATACTTCCATTGTGGCCTTTTCCTACACCTACATTTTTATTCTTTTCAAATATGTTCAACAATACAAAGTTCACCAAACTTTTCTGAGTTTAAGGAAAGAAACATCAACTACAACAAATACTGCAAAAGCACTGTACCTTACACAGTGTACCTTACACAGAAACAGGAATCAAACTGGTATAGATCCAATCAGTTTTGGAAAGAAATAAAATGCTTAATAGGGACGCTAAATAACTCTTTATATGCTAATAATGGTAAGGGTATAGCCTGGCATATTCTTTTTCTTTAAAGAATACTTTTTTTTTTGTTTTGTTTTTTTTGCGCATAACATCAGTATGGCTTTTCTTCAATCACATTATGTCAACAATTTTCTAAGTGAATGCCTCCAACAACAGCTGCAATGTTGCTAATCTCAAAGCAATATCTTTAATAGTTTTAGGGGGAACAGCTGGAAATTTTATTGTGATGCCGCACCACTGGCCCAGTAATCAAGGATCCTCAATCCTCACCATTGGCAACAGTGGGGGACGTACAGACTGGGAGGATGACAAGTGAAGGGTCAGCATCTTCTTTTCATGTTGCCTCTGCCTCTTATTCTCCTCAGCTTTCAGATGTCTCAGTCTCTCTGCTGCTTCTGTTTTCAAATGTTTGGCCTCCAGTTCAAGTCTCTTTAACACCAGATGGATTTTTAAGTCCTCTGTGGAAAGGCTGAACTGTCAATTTTCTGACGGTTGTACCTCCCCAAGGCCAGTCTGATTGTCCTCCTGGTTGCTGGTCTATGATGCAACTATGACTAAGGCCACAATCATCTCTGCTTTAGTCAGGTTGGCATGCCCCAGTCCTTTGGCCTGGCACATCTCAGCAAACTGGCTCCTTGTCAGCTTGCTATACTCCTCTGCTAACATCCTTGCCTGCTCTCCCTGTCTAACTAAGCTAACAAAAAAAATAAAACTACTGTGATAGGAAACTCTGAAGTTCACTGTGTGGCTGATTGAGAGTACAAACACCTTCCTTAGTGACCGCTGTTTACAGACTACAGGAATTCAATATCCACACCACTGAATGCTAATATGTGGATATCCCACCACTGCCAACCAATTAATATGTGACACCCCACCACTGGCCCAGTAATCAAGGAGCCTCAATCCTCACCACTGGCAACAGTGGGGAACATACACACACAGTAAAGTGCAATTTCCCTTAAGAGTACACAGAGATCACAGCCAGTCTGGGGCAGGTTTCTCCATCTTTTTCCAGCTCCCCACTGGCACAGCTATAGAGTTGAGGTCTCAGCTGAGTGGCTAAGCCAAGACCTCTAGCACCCTATCTGTACAACCAGTGCTTCATGTCCCTGCCCAAGTAGCTGACACATGCACTCCTTGAGATTTGATTTATACATAAACATTTATTTATTTATTTATTTTATTTATTTAACATTTGTTGACAAATGTCCAACTAGGACAGAGCCTATTTACAGTGGAAGCCCAGGCAAAAGCACTCCAGATGTATGTCTTTAGATTGTGGGAGGAAACCTGAGTACCCGGAGGAAACCCATGTGATCGCAGGGAGGACATGCAGTCTCCGCACAGAAGGCACCCCAGCCGAGAACTGAACCAGAGAACCTCTTGCTATGAGGCAACAACGTTAACCACTGCACACACACACACACACACACACACACACACACACACACACACACACACACACACCTGGAAAAAGCTGTTACAGGTTCACTAGCTATGTCCCCTTTTGCCCAGACTATAAGGTTGTTATTACTGCAACCAGCCAACTGTTTATCAGCTACTTTAAGGCCCATAACAAAGGATGTCCAATCTTACTGTGTAATATTACTATTAATCTAAATGGTAGTCTGACCAAGAGCAAGGCTTTTAAGAGTGGCCCACAGAGTATCATCAAATAAATATGCAAATAATCTCAGAGCTTAAATATGTGTCACAAATATCAGCCACAATGAAAGGTTTAAATATATTTAATAATAAATAATAAAAGAACAATACAATACTCAGTAAATAATCACAGTTACATCAGAGGTCAAAATCACAGGAAATACTTAAAACAACATTACAGGACAGTCTCAAATAAAGAAAATACCTAAGCTATACTTCACTATATTTCTGTCTGTATCTAAGAGAAATTAATGTACCCTAGTTAACTTACTTACAGAACAACAAGCAGGCAAATGTGCTGAGTGGATGTTCTTGTCAGGTCAAAGACAGAATACAAAATGCACTGTGTCTCTCTCAGAGAGTTCTTAAATTAATATCCCAAATATTACTTCTGGGTTAGCTTACATGATTACATCTCTTCTTGTCACCTGACTTCAGTTCCCAGGCTAAATCCCCATTGCTAGAAACTGCCAGCATTTAGCATCTCCCTGTAAAAATACATAGCCCTCAGATGTTTGCAGCTGCTGGAAGACATAAAACAATAAAACACAAGATAAGGCAGAAGGCTCCCTAGTTTAAGACCTCTTGCCTCCTTGCTGCATTGAAACCATCTTTTATGGTGCAGTTATAAAATAATTTAATTTCAACAATTTTTTTTTTAAATTTGGCAAGTTAACCATCTATGTTTCAGTTTCCTCTATTAAAATATATATATCTACATGTTTACAATAGTTTTAGTTCTCTTCCAGTAGGGTACACTGTGGACACATCACTAAGCTGAGTACTCTATAACATATCTCTTCAGCACACATGTCTGTACAAACCATCTTATATGACATACAGCTCTAATACATTTGTAAAACTAGTATATAAATCATGTTGACATTCACAACACCTTTTGTTGCACTTCTCTATAAATCATATTAATATTCATAAATGACATATAATTATTTACAAATGTCCAGCTAGCTGGGCTGGCAGTATCTCCTTTTGTTACAGTTACTTAACATTTATTAAGTGCTTAGGGGCAGCATTTTTGAGAGATGTGTCTATTTTAAAGGCTAAGTCTCTGGGCAGTAGCAATAAGAGCTTGTGAGTACCAAATGGATTTTGCTTGCTCCACCCCTGAGACCTTTGATAATGATTATACTCACTTTTTATACTCTACCATAACCAGCATAACTAAAGCCTTTCCAACAATTTACTATCCCATTGATGAAGAACAAGAACCTTCACCCCCTCTAGCCTCTTATGCTGCAACCTTTCACTACTCTGAAATTTTAGTAAAACAGACCAAGTCCCTACTTCAATTATTCAGGATGTAAATCCAGCATCTTCATCTCACCTTCCTAAGTCTTGCAGCTGTAAAAAATAATCGCTTAAACCCTTTACTCATATCTTTAACCTCTCTCTCATCTCCTGCACTGTCCACTAGTAGTCAAAGGAGAAGTTATAGCTTTGTACCTAAAGTCAATTCTCTTAATTTGTAGAATGACTATAGAATTATTACTACCCTGTGCCCTGTTACCAAAATATTTGAAAAACCTGCATGAAGCTTGCATTTTGTATATATTTTTTATGTAGTCTGACTGGGTCTTTTAACATCATTCTATCTATATGCAATCTTCAGAGGTGCTGGAAGCTGTTGAAGACTGGGGAGGGGGTGAGAAGGGCACTTAGTGATCTAAAAAGGGCATTTATTTAAAAATTATTTACTACCATAACATAGCTTCACTTGGAGGACATTTTAAGCTCAGCCAATTTCCCTTTTGGTGCTTGAATTAACATTTTGTGATTGGTCTTACCTATCCCATGGCTGTTAATTGTATATTATCCCTAGTGAGAATAAATGTGATCATACTATAGATAATTTGACGGGACCCATGTACGGGATGCAGCATTTAAGAACTGCATCTATCCATTAGTGGCATGAGGTGCAATCCTGGAGTACTTTTTCTATTACCTATCCTTAGATCCAAGTTGCATTTGAATACGGACAGGGATGAGCTTTGTTTTACTTGAATGGATAGTTTGTTCTGGAACAGTGGTAGCCTCTGTGATATATATCCATCTCTCCACAACATTCAGTTTAGATACCTGGACTGAGTATTTCTGATGCCATTTGACTTTTTAATGTTCAGTAGGTCCATCTGTATTAAGTCGCAGGATGCCTTGTATGCCAGACATGTCACCTCTAAGCACTCTGTAGGACATTGAGTATAGTGATAAATCTTTGAGGTGGGCCATGCAAGACCTGTTGTTTAGGACTTGTATCCTTTTAGTAAGGTATATCTGTGGGTATTTCAATTGTTGCATAGGTCTGGACAGATACATGCAAAAGTGGGCATTATACAAAATGATTGACCTAATGAGAGCTTTGTTAAGGGGGATAATAACATCTCTAAATATAGTCACAATCAGTTTGTTTATAAACTGTGCAATATAGAAAGGCTTTCTTATGACTCTAGGCACATATTGGTCAAAAGTTAGGTCACTGTACACACAAGTTCCCAAATGCCAAACAACTGGGACAGTTCTCAGGGGGCATTGTCAATTTGACAGTTTTCTGGAGTAGATGAATCCCGAAAGGATATGATAATGTACTTCTTGGAGTTTAGTTTCAGTTCATAATTCTGGCACCAGTTATTGTTTGGGACAAATCTTCCTGCATGATGGTTAAGTCATTTGGGGATTCAATAACTGCTCCTAGCTTGCAGTCATCTCTAACTTAGTTGGCCAAAGCCCTTTGGTATTTCCTTTTACTTTTAAGATGTATATGCCAAACAGAAAAAGTCTAGACACCGATCCCTGGGGGACTCCATTGGTGACTGGTCTCTTCCCCTATTTTGATCTCCTGCATCCTGTGAGCAAGCATACATTTATGCATTCTTTGATTCACCTTCCTGATTGCATTAACCTGCATGTATTAAATTATATTCCTTGTATAATATAGCACCACTTGCTAGAATGTGTTTTAAATTTGTTGTTTGGAATAGTCTTCTAGTAAGCAATAAAACAAAATATATGAACCAATAATGACAAAACTGCCCGTTTCAGAAAATTTCATCCATAAAAGGCCACTCAAACTTCTGTCATTACAATCCACCAATATCAGTAAATATGCAAAATCTCTGCAGAAGTAAGGCATCTAAATAATTCCACATTAAAGGGATCTGTAACTAATGAAGAGGTTGCTGCTAGCAAACAATTTTATATTTCATTGTTTCATCTACAAATAAAGTGCCTGTTGCCTTTGAAGAATAAATTGCCGATGCTACATTAAAAAAAATGATAAGCTAGTAATTTTGCAATGGGGAATGGATGGCAAACTGATAACAGAAACATAGTTATTAGGTATCTCCTCCAAAGGAGAACATTCATAGGACTGCAGCAACCACTCCCTTTAAAGTACAACACAGTATCAGCGATCCATCTGCATATTGTAGGAGTAGAACCCACAGCCTTCTGCATCAAAAGCAAGCATACTTCCTGTTGTGCTACTAACAATGCACATGACTTTTTATAAGTAGCACTAAACTTCTCTTCCCCTGAAGCACTCAATTCCTTGTAAAATTCACTTGACACTCAACTAAATATCTCAATTTCGCAGCACAAGAAATCTGGAAAAAGCCAATATTTATTTGGGGGGGGGGCAAAGGCCCAAAACCTGGGACACATTTTAAATATTGCTTGTATAATCTTAGAAAGTTGCTAAAATAAAGTGTTATGTGTTACTATGTGTTTCCTGAAACTTAAAGGGCTATCCTTCTTTAGTGAATTCAGTTCTCACTGATTTGCCAGAAAACCACAAAGTTTAAGAGGAACAGACCAAATGTATGAGCCAAATATTCTGTAAAACTCTGAACAGTTGAGAGCTATCTACTCAACTCCGTGAATCAGAAGTGGCGGTATGGGTGGAGAATTCAGGCTCTTGTTTGAGCCTGAGTAACAGTAACACTAACCACCAGTTATATCTAACTGGAGCATTTTAGACACACACACACACACACACACACACACACACACACACACACACACACACACACACACACACACACACACACACACACACACACTCACATGAGCAGCATAACTTCTGCAAATAAAAGAACAAAACTCTCCTTACTGGCATGACTCTGCCTCTGGCAGTACCAACATAACAGTGGCAGCATAACTCCTGTAACACAGAGCAGTAAGAGAACAAGAACAGCTAGTTTAGTTAGTTTAACTTCTGCGTGCAAATCCATGTTAGTGTGAAAACTCCACTTCATTAATTTTTCCTGACAGGTCATGCAGCTGTAAAAGTGGGGAGGGGAGGTCCCCCTTCCCCTGGCTCTATGGTTCCAGCACCCATGGCAATCTAACTATGTTCTGAAATTTGCTATGCACTCATTTTGCATATAATATTGTTGATTGAAAGACTGTGACGTATTTTCTGTTCATTGAGCTTGCGTTGTGGCTGAAAAGGGTAATAAATAAATAAATACACTACATAAAATAAGCTGAGATACATATGCACTAGTACATACACATAGAGTACTAAAGCTACTCTCTTACCTAACCCTTACTCTAATCTCAATATGTCTTAGTTTGTTTAAGCTTATTCACACCCATCACATGTTCGCATGAGTGGCCTTTATGATCAGAGGCTTAGCTGCGCTCACTTGTAGACAGCGCAAATAGCCATAAAGCATCTATGCAATGACTATGAATACAACCCTTTAGTTTATATGTAGAAATATCAATGTAGAACATAGTGTCAGTGCAGTAATGACAGGCAATTACAAGATCATATAATTGATTAGAAAGTGGTGACCAGAAACTATAATCCTTGCACATGGCAAGAGAACTAAAGTGTATAAAGTGCTAAGCGCAGAAGATAAACTATTAAGGTAAGACAGATAATCAGGAGAAGACTCAAAAATCATGTAAAAATGTTCGACAAATAGTCAGGCTACTGCCAGTTACAAGGCAACTGACTGTGAAAGATCCACCTGATGTGGAAAATGATACCATGAAACTGATGACCACTGCCACCAACTTAGTGTGGCTTCATCAATCTTCTGACCCCAAGACCTGAATATGAATGGACATACAACATCAAACGCTTAAAACAGTGAATGATGTTTCATCAACCCTATTTCAGCAAAAGCTGAAAATGTCGATACCTCAGAACAGCCATTTCTTTCCTAGGGAAATAAATCACTGTTCCAACCAAAAAAAATAAATAAATAACATTAAACATTTCCAAACACATACACTTTTACCTTAACCTTAATTCTACCCCCCCCCAAAAAAAGTAAACAGCTGAAAACAAATATGCACGTAACTCAACCATATATCTAACACAAAAAAAAGTAAACAGTTTAAAGCATATGCACTTACCTTAACCCGCACCTTAACCCTAAGGTCAGTAATTGTTGCACATTTACCTAAACAGTTCCAAACACATACACACTTATCCTAACCCTAATTCACCCCCCCAAAAAACAAAGTAAACAGCTTAAAACACATATGCACTTAACTCAACTGTACATCTAATGAAAAAAAAAAATGTAAACAGTTTAAAACATATGCACTTACCTTAACCCGCACCCTAACCCTAAGGTCAGTAACTGTTGCACATTTACGCTCGGGAGCTATACCGGATAAGGGAATCTCTGAGACCACTACAGTGTAGAACACAGCAAAGCAACAAAGCGGTCAAACAACTTCTTTCCCAGAGAAAGAATTTGCTGAACAACCGCTTTGCTGTTTTGCCTGTTCGCTGTTTAGGTGTCAATGAAAACGCATTCAATGAAATGCGTTTTCATTGTTCTAATAGGAACCCGAATTAAAGACTATGACTATTGTCAGATAAAGATCACCTACTAGTATTGTCCTCTGAGAGGAATGACATATCAGAACCTTGACCATGTCCACTTCAAAAGGTGATGACCAAATATTATGCTATCCCAAGCGGCATAACATTTCAGAGTCTTGACCATAATAGATAGACAGTCAGTGGCCATTTGCGTCAATGAGTTACAGAGATACCCCTGACAGAGTAGAGCTGTAGGGTCTATATCATATGTACGAATCACACAAATTGCGAACGCTCACAATATCGAACATTCTAGACCTTGAACTTCTTATTGTGTGGGTCTGTGTCCCCCATACCCCCCGCTAAATATATATTCCAACTCCGAGATCGCACTACAGTGAGGAAAGGGCAATTATCCCATTTTTTACTGTACCGCAATCTCAGGAAAAAGCACTTAGAGGTCCGGTACATTCGATATTATGAGCGTTCGCAATTTGTGTGATTCGCTCATATGATATAGACCCGAGCTATAATAGTGAAAATCACAAAGTTTCATGTAGGCTAATCAAGGATGAAGGAAATACGTTCTCGATGAACAAAGCTTCTATCAATGAATATGAGAATGTATTATAGGCAGTAAATGTGCACTGCTAAGGGATATTCAATAGTATTATGAAATACTGAAATTCTTTCTATTATCACTAACTGAGACTGAAGGATGGTATTACTAACTGCAGCTAAATGATACACATTTGGCATCTAATGACGATTACCATTTATCATGGTTGTGTTTGGGATTTGTCTTGTGTCAAAATGTAGCAGGCAGGAGTACTACATGTGCATAACCCACATGTGCCACTTGAGGAGCAGAAGTCTGTGAGAAAATATGCAGTAAATAGTAGTTGCAGTCTTCTCATTATATTTATTATTGCTTTGCTAAGAATATGTACTTAGGGCAAAAACATAGCACAGGACTTGATTACATTACAGAAATAAATGTTTACATAATTATATTTCCTCCTTGCTGTACTGTAGTTTATTCATATTATGCAGTTTATTCATATTATGCTCAATTCTTTTCAGAGTTATTACTACTGCAAGCATCATTGATACATTCAGAGTTTAGGGTGCTGATAATCCTTTCCAAGAGAAAATGGTATATCCTTGATGTGTATATGCAGAAAATATAATGATTTGTGACTTGAATTTTCTAGCAGGAATGGCTTTAACTGCTGAACTACATCAGAATCCACAGTGTGTGTAATTAATGCCAGAGAGAGAGAGAAAGCAAACACGAAAACATTTTTATAATTTGGTGCATCCAGATAAAAAGATTAAGTTCAAAACAATGTAAGCACTTTAAATTTTCACTGGCTTGATATCTGGTTACCTATGAGCCACCACATTCCCACTAAAGTATTACTTGGTCGTACCAAAGGTATTACACTTTGGGAACATCAATTATTTCCAGACACACCATATCATGCCAGAACCAATATACTTCATTCCATCCCCAACAAAATGTTGTGATGACATCTCTTTTGTATATTATGTGTGGTATAGAAAGTACTGTTGTTAGAGACATTAGTACGCCAACATTTACTAAAAATGTAGGCTTGTTATCAATCTCTATACCTTCAAAAGCATCAAAGTTCCCATTAGCATCTGCAGGTAGGTTCACCCTTATGTACATGTATGCACAACTTACGTCTCATGCCAGACTACTGATAGCAATGTATAAGCTATCTTTAGTCCTTCCAGCAAGGAACTTCTTCACCAAGAATGGGAATATAAACTTTTCCTTTGAAATCTTAGATTGGTGTGAACAGTTCTGCATCATGAAATGTAACAAAAAGATTAGACTGACGTGGCTAGATTAAATTAACTGACTCCCGTTTATATTAAAGAATAGCCTGTGTTAAACTATGAGATAACAGAACCATAAGAGTAAGGACGTTTTCCTTTACCCATCAGCCTTTGAGTGATGTTGGTGTTAGTATAGTTACGAGATTTAAGAGTAAGGGAGGCACAGGGTTCTTGCCACCCAGCAAAAATACTTTCTTTCTATTATTGTTTAAGTCAGCATTGTGCACTGTCATTTCTTTCTTTATTTTCAGTGCATTTTACTTTATTTATGGCATTACAATGACTCCTGCAACAACATTATTGCAGGTTGGTAACTATTCATAAAAGAACACTAAACTATGCAGAAATGACTATGGAAGAGTTGAATCAGGAGCCTGTGGGTGGATACCCTAAGTATCAATATAATTCTCTCTCTCAAACACCTACTGTCAAGGCAAGCAGTTATTCAGCTGGAATAACTTACATGCAGAAGAATATATCAGCATTTGGTCAAAACATGTCAGTAGAATGCCTTACAGTATCCCCCATAAAACCCTGGCATACAGAGTTACATAAAAGTCACCAAATGAGGAAATTTTAGGGAAACTTGACCTGCTTTGGGACACATATTCCTACTTATATGCTTTACAAACATGAATCTAAGATGCTTCCCACAAATGTATTGTGCAGATGCATCACAGGGAAATAGCAGAAGAAGCAACTGTTGTTCTTTTAAACTCAGCCCTCCCCACACTGTGCAGAGTTTTACCACAAGTGCAGAACCAGAAAGAAATGCAATTTCATAATAGTTTCTACATCTGTTTTCCTACAGGTCACTTTTTCTTAACTTCACAATGGATGCAGAATACTAATTTGCTTTCCTGAGAGTGACAGACGTATAAGTATAGTATATAAGTAGTGTTTGAGCTGCCTGTGTACAACTATAGGGTCATGCATCCTTCTCTCTTTATTCTCCTGTTTTGAAGAAAAAAGAGGGAGGGGAAATGAGCGTACTGATTCAAGTTTTCCTTTTTTCATTCACTCATTCTACACTGTTTTAGTCATAAAGAACAAATTTGTTTTGAGGGAAACCCTGTCTGTGAAAAAAAAAAAACAGATAAGGTGCAATATACATTAAGATCTGCAATTCTGAGCTCAAAGAAGATGGAAAACACATTAATGCCTGTATTTCTGAGATATGTGTTGTAGACTGATGGCTATCAAACACATGGCATTCCAGAAAACATATTTAATATTGTCAAACTAAATAGGCTCAGAAGGAAGCAGAGTCAAGTTGCCAAACATAAAATTAAAATCCCAGACCTATGATCTGTAGTAATGAACTAAAATGGTTTGTTAATAAATATTTGCACACCAGTATGCCAAACTGGATTCAGACAGGCAAGACAAATATTCCACTAGGAAAATAAATGTAGTTGAAATTGCATAACTACTACTATTATTATTACTATTATTTGCCCGTGTTGTAAAGCGGTGTCATGTATTAAGGTAGGATTTTTTAACGGTGGGTTTTCTGACCTCATTCATGAGTTACGGTACTAGAGAGAAAACAGACATTTGCTATGGAAGGCAACATCCGAGTTGCTAGTTAAGCTAAGTCTGATTGCAGGGCTCCTTCAACATATTGAGAAAGCAGATCTCCCATTATGACCATTTCCACTGTGGTTTGCAAATTATTTATAGTACCAATGATATCTAAGTTTTTTTCCTCACCAGTTTGGCGCTATGAGAATAAATTCTCCTTTGTCTCCTTTTGCATTGTGGGAAAGTTTTTGTATTAAATTAGTTGAAAGGAAGAAAGAAAACAGTTATAAATTACATAGAAATTAAAAAAAAATACCCTAATGCTGCTTTCTGATGAATCATAGAGCAAAATAAGGGAAGTAGATTATTTTATTGAATGACAAATAATTCTGTCAATAGACAGTCCTGCTTTTTATGTTTAACACCTTTATTGAATTATCACTTAAGACAGAGGCAAACATACATTTATATAAAAGTAAACAACCGGATTTACATATTCCCATTTGCAAACACTATGCATCATATACATTCTTTTGTATATTTAGAATCAATTCAGCATTACATAAATTGATTGGTTCCTGCCTTCCCTTAAACCTCACTCCTCCTCCAAAACATAATGCATGTATTGGTCTCACAATTGCCATTTTTTATAATTTTTGTAATTTGCTCATGTCCTTTTCTAAAGATTCCACTTCCAATTCTTTTATCTCTGTTACAATATCAATACTTCAGATACAGTTGGTTTAAATTGTTATTTCCATTTTCTAGTAATTGCTCTTTTGGCAGCCACAAGAATTAAATTTAGCAAGGCGTTTCTATGTCTAGGCAATTCAGAGCCTGCATCCCAGCTCAAAAAACAATTTCCTTAGTTACACCCACTTGTTCACCCAAAATGTCTGACAGTGTACTCTGCAGGGAATTTGTAAAATTTGTCAATTCATTGCACTCCCAAAACATGTGTCCAGTTAACTCTTTCTTCCCCATCACACTTCCAAAAGTTAAACAGCTTAACAGGAATGTGAATGAAGTGGATAACATTCCAGAACAAAGAGGCTTTTTTGGGAACAGGAACAAGGTTAGCATGATTTTCACCTATAGTGGAGACATGGGTGACATCTGTAATATAGTGAGGCAGCATTGGAAAATACTACACACTGACATGAGGTTAAAAGAGGTAGTAGGTCAAGATCCTAGCTTTATATTTAGAAGGAACAGAAATTTGAAGGACATGCTGTGTCATGAGCCTAAGACCAATGCTCATAGTGGTCATATGACTAGGAAGATAAGTAATTTTCCTTGCCATCATTGCAAAGCTTGTCAATATATTCTGAAAAAGAGCTCCTTTGAGCACCCCAGGACAGGACAGAACTACTATTTTAAAGATTATGCAGATTGCAGTACTAAGAATTTAGTATATTTAGCAGTATGTCAGAATTGTGATTCATACTATGTTGGCAAGATGAATAGTATGTTTAAAACCAGGATATTTCAGCATGTTTCAGACATCAAACTTCAGAAAGAATCTAATGCCTTATGTTCTCATCTCAAGGAGAATATAGGACATAAGTTTTTGTTTATGACATTACAAATACTTAGCAATCATGTGAGGGGAGGGGATATTAGTAATGATACGGAATGTGCAGAGACTAGGTGGATAATTAGACTTGGGGCAGATAGGCCCCCAGGCGTAAATACTGTTTTCCCTTTAAAACCCATCCTTAGAAAAAGAAGAGTAAAATACTGATGTTTGATTGGTTAATGAGCACTTTAAATGCCTAGCTTTGTTAGGTATGCACTATCTGATGAAGGGCTTGTTAGCTTGAAAGCGCTTAGCAGTGCACTTTTTATTTTATTGTTTTAATAAATATTCCGTTTTTCTACAGGTTTTGGTGTGGTGTCTCCTGCCTTTTGTGCCTTTTGGATTTATATCTTGTTTACTGGCAGAGTGAGTGGTGCAGGTGACTTTTTTGTGGTTTACTTCCAAAAGTTGCCATATCCCTGAGGAAAATTCTTAGGTGTCTGCTTGGGGTATAAAACTTCCTATGCAAATACTTCCAAGCCAAAATCCTAAATCCTCTAGCCTTTGTTGCATTTCTGGGAGTTATACATATGTCCTTCCATTGTTTCCTTATCAATTGTTTATGTAGTCTCTCTTCCCAATCTTTTCCAACCTCTCCTATAATTATTGTGCATTATTTTACATGCCCTACTAATTATCCCTATTTTAACAACAGCTTATGTTCTTAATTCAATTAAAAACTCTAGCAGAGCAGGTCTTTTGCTTAGAATTCCCCTATCCCTTTCTACTTGCCTATACTCAGATATCAATCCCTGATAGGGAAGGCAGTCTCTAGTCTGCAGTCCAAATATCTTCTTGGCTTCTTCCAATTCTATTACCTTTCCCTGTCTAGCTATTTGCTCACAATACCTTGGCTCCTTTGCTACTTTTCTCTAGTAAATTCCAGCCCCCTTGCCTGTTATCTTTACATCTAAGCACCATCTGTTTTCAGGGCTAGTTGATTCAGCAGGTGAGTTGTTACACACCCCTTACAGGATTCTGACTTTCATGACCACCATCTTGCTGTCTATATCAACTAATAAATTTTCTGGGGTCTGTTGAGCCTTGACATTGGGCACCTTAACCCAGCATTCAGTTCATCCCACAGTGCCAGTTTTACTTACCAAAAGTGTCCTACTAGGAGCTCACATTCTACAGCAGTGAATCGGGCTACTTACCCATTTTAAGTTTGAAAATAGGTTGAGGTTGTTTCAGCCTCAAGACCTCTAATTATTTGCTTTACCAGATAAAACTGCATTTGCTGAGCATCAGCTATCTTGAGGGAAACTTCAAAGGGAACCAGCTACTAGATGGTCGATTAGTCTTTTGCCTGTATACCCAGGTCAGATCGATTCACACATCTGGATAGCTAAAGAACTCCATTAGAGTTTCCTCTGGCTTCTACCTACCCAGGCATAGTCCACTATCTATTAATACTAATATTGACATTAATATTAATATTCTGTGTGACTTTTGCTATTCTCCTTAAGGGTCTGTATCCAAAATCCCGCTCTCTCTGCTTATTTCTTGACCCCCCCCTTCATCATCATCCATTTCCACTTTGAATTATAGCTTTCTGCTTATATCATGTATATGAGCCTTACCTGTGTAGCTCTAAAATACCCCTTCAAATCAGATAATCCTAATCCACCCTGTTCTGTTGGAAGGATCAACCTATCCCACTTGACCCTTGCCCTTTTCCCCTCCCAGAAAGAATCCTTCTACTCTTTATTAATTACTATCCACAACTTCTCCTCTGGTTGATAAATATATGCCTGACCTGTGTATAAAACCTTTTCACTGCTTGTATTTTGCTATCTATATACATAAACAATAGCTTCCAGCATCTCCGTTTTTGATTATCTTTTGTTTAGCCTCTTCCCACATATCCTTAGCTGCCATAACATAATCTTTTTTAATCCATACTCCTAAATACTAATTTTTTCCTGTTAAGCAATCCTACTTTTAAGAACTAACTAAAAGCATCTTTGTTTTCATTTACCATCAGTATAATACTGATATTTCCTACTCAAATATCTGCTATCACATTCAAATAGCCCAGAAAATTAATTTATTGAAAGGCCAAAACTTTCCACTTCCAAATCGTCAAATTATGACTATGTAGTTGAAATGACTGTGATCCTACCATAGCATTTTTGTCTGAATCAGGACAACACTTGAATGCAGGAATCTTAAACATATTCAAATACAGCCAGCCTTATCACCCATATCGCCCATATTTCTCTGATCCCAGTCATCATATACTGAGTGGGATTAGAAGCGAGCTCCTGAATCATAGTTACACCTGCAGTTATACTGCAATCTGAGCTGATGATAAACTGATTTATTGCCCTGCAAACAGATGGCAAGAATTGGCTCACCATAGAAGATGTGACAATATTTCTGTTTTTAACAGAGAGAATATGGTTATACTATCAAATAATCTGTTCTCACATTTTATAGAATGTTATTGAGTAATTCTTAAATGATGTCTGGCATATGGAATCATGCAAATGCAAGAAGACATGCATCCTGATGTCATGAAGTATTCTCTTGCAGTGATAAACTCTTTTTGTTTGAACTTTAGGAAGAGTGGATCATCTCTTCTCCCTTCCCTAGTAGTCAATACTGAATTGTGTCTGTAAAGGCAATTAAGGATTCTATGATGGGGTCAGTGGCAAATTATTTCAGATTGTTCTGATCCTTATGGAGGTAAAGATCTGTAACAGCATATACAATCTGCAAATTAGCTGCAGAGGGAATTCTGAAGCCAAAAGGTAGTTATCTAAGTAATGGAAAATATGAATGTTCCTTCATGTGATTTAAACCAACATCAGTGCCATCCATTTTGTAAAGGATTTTGGGGTGGTGGACAAACAAAAGGGTAGGTTAAGAACTGGAAGCATTGATGTCCTTACCTTGAATTGAAGGTATTTTCAGTTTAAGGAATGTGGTAAAATCTCATTTGTGCAATTAAGAATCCTTTGTTCTTTGAGATCATCTGTTCTTCTTGAGAAAACAGTAGTAGTAAAGAATGCATTATCATTATGTATTGTTAATCACTTGGCGACCCCTAACCGGCAAAAGCCGAAAGACACAAACAAACAATCACTTGCTTATAGCTGCTAAATCCCTAACCTGTCTAAGTTTTATTTTCTGAGAATAATGAAGAATCTGGAACAAAAACCTGTTTCTCTGTAAAACAGTGGAATAGGTTCTAATGTCGTTTTTAAACAACAATTTCTTAACCTGCTCCTAGACCAGATAAAGACAATTTTGTAATGGTTCTCTTAAGCCATACATAATTAGAACTGAAATGACTTCTCCAGCGTATCTCTGGGAGACTAGATTTAAATACTCTGTTGTCTTTTGCCAGAAGTTTTGATGCTTTAAGAAAATATTGGATTAGGTCTACATTGTATGAAATATAATTAATTTGGAGAGGTTGTAAGGGACTTGAATGCTGTAGTAAAATCTCATTCATACACAAAAAGGATATTTTTTTAAGTTAGTTGATTTCACTGATAGCTGTTTTTATTTCTTTTGCTGGTATTTATTATGTAAAGTGTCCTATTAAATGGACATCTTTTTTTTTTTTTTTTTTAAATCTGGTTGAGTTCTGGAAGTTTCTTTCAGTACATTTTTACTCTCTTCTGTATTCTGTAACTCTGTAACAGAGTTTTGGCTCCATAAATAGCCTTAGATTTCAAAATGGGTCTCAGGAAACTCAAGAGACTCCTCCCCAACTTCTTCAGAGAAGATCTATGAGCTATGCACAGAGTCTAAGGACAAGTACAGCATCTTAATTACATTTCCTTAATGGGCCCAGCAAGTTTTCTTTTGTTTTGTTTTGTTTTTGTTTTTATTTTGGTCTTTTGTTTAACTTATTTTTCTTCCATTCTGCCTCATTAACAGCACATTTATTTCAGAATGCTGCCTTTGCCCTATAATGACAGGTAGAAAAATGCTGGAAAACAAGCATGAAACTCAAGAAATTAAAAGACAAATAATTTAACTCTCTTTTTTACAGCATATTATCTTTTGACTGTCAAAAGTATTTGGTAAAAAAGTCACTATGTATGCAAAGAAGCATCTCACAAATGAAAATACATATATGATTAAATGGGTTATTTCAATGTGACATATGTAGATTTATTATGGAGATAAACATAATAGTATACAAAAAATCATAAAGTGAAAAACATTATTTCTCACACAAACAGTTATTTATTATTTAAAATTTATTAGTTTATATATATATATATATATATATATATATATATATATATATATAAATAAAAATGTAAATGTTTGGTTGTTCAAAATCTTAAATCTCTGAAAGTTCTTCACCAATTGCTTTGAAATTTTCACACAATGTTGCATTCGAATACGCGCATGTTTTTATATACCTACTATTATATAGATGTTACATGTTGCATTCGAATATGCACGTGTTTTTATATCCCTACTATGGATTCTATATATTTGTATACAAATATGCAATTTTATATGTTTTTGTTATAACTTTCTTACTTCTTTTTCAGTGCAATCGATCTGCTTTAGTTCATCCAAATAATGCCTCGCAGAAGATCAAACTTAGGTCGTCGTACTCGCTGAGCAGAAGCAGTGCAACGAGTAATTGCAAATCAAACTGAGGAAGAACGGACATCAGTGAATGAGCGAAACAGACAAAGAATGGCTCATATACCTGCCGAGGAAGCAGCAGAGTGACGTGCAGCCAGACTTGAGGATGCACGGTTGCGAGCACGGCAATCATGTTCTGCAGCTTCAGATCTGCTTCGTTCTCCTCGATCGACACCAGTGGACAAAATAAATGCTTGCCTGAAATACTCTACTTTGTGGTGACATGTAAAGACATTAAAATTAACTACAAATATGCGTGTCCAGCTACAAAACAATCAATCAGCTGAGATATTCTCACATCAATTGCTGGAAATTGGGAACGGAAAGGTGCCGGTTGATCTGACCTCAGGACGAATTTCATTGCCTCATAACTTCTGCAATTTAGTGACGTCAAAAGAAGAATTGGTTGAAAAAGTATTTCCCAATATTCAAACCAAGTTATAAGAATCACAATTGGCTGACTGAACGAGCTATTCTTGCGGCCAAGAACAAAGACATCTACGAACTTAACAATATTATTCAGTCTAACATTCAAAGCGAGGCAGTCACATACAAGTCCGTTGACACTGTTGTGGAAGCAGATGAAGCTGTTAATTATCCAACAGAATTTTTGAATTCACTCAATCTGCCAGGGATGCCACCGCATGCACTGCAATTGAAAATCGGCGTGGCAATTATCACGTTGCGAAATATCAACCAGCCAAAGCTTTGCAATGGCACGCAGCTTGCAGTAAAAAAATTAATGAGCAATGTCATAGAAGCAACAAT
Organism: Protopterus annectens; assembly: GCF_019279795.1. Taxonomy (NCBI): domain Eukaryota; kingdom Metazoa; phylum Chordata; order Ceratodontiformes; family Protopteridae; genus Protopterus; species Protopterus annectens. The sequence continues at coordinate 1,610,001,544 of NC_056735.1, forward strand.
CTTGACAGGACCTTTCAAAGGGGAAGATGTCCTCATTCCTCGCATTCCTATGATTCCAACAGATATGCCATTTCAATTTAAGAGATTGCAATTCCCAATTCAATTGGCGTTTGCAATCACCATCAACAAAGCTCAGGGCAATTTCTTTAGAATTGTGCAGTTTAGATCTACACACGGATTGCTTCTCACATGGACAATTATATGTTGCGTGTTCTAGAGTCGGCAAACCAGACAATCTCTATATCTGCACAGACAATGGAACAACAAAAAATATTGTACACCCACAAGCATTGTGAAATTAAACATATTAGAAATGTGCGCTTTCTCTTTTCTTTCTTTTCCGTTTAACCAGACTGAGCCACAGCAATGCATGGCCGGATACAGCAGGAGTATATATGTATATATATATATATATATATATATATATATATATATATATATATATATATATATATATATATATATATATATATATATATATATATATATATATATATATATATATATATATATATATATATATATATATATATATATATATATATATATATATATATATATATATATATATATATATATATATATATATATATGATCGTGGTTAATTCATGAATAATGTCATAGAATTTTAACATTGAAATAAGACTAGTTTAGGACATCTGATAGTATAAAATCGCACACAGGTTACAGTTGTCATGGTGTATGCAGACCACATACCATATTTTTTGAAGGAGGTTCTATGTATGATATTGAATTATTCTGGTAGTGTTGTTAGACTGTATGCATGCAATCACATTGCTGAAGTAGATTTACAGATTGGTGGCATTGGGAATCAAACTTTCAAATTACTTGGTGACTGAGTTAGTTTTGCTGGAAAGTTACATAAAATTATTTGCATTTGTGCAAGTGTTCTTGCTTGAGCAAGGGTCCTTATCTGGGCAAGTAGTACTAGTTTCTTCCATCAAGTGACATTGTTATATTTATGGATGCTACTTGCTCATACAGTATTATACATACACTGGCATTGAGTGGACATGACTATTCCAAATATTTACATATGGTTACACAGCTTGTTATCACAGTGAGCATCGGTGATAGTGAATTCATCACTAAGGAAGAAAATTTTATTGTTGCTAAATATATCCTACTTGTGTGTGATGTTTTCCTCAAAAACCTGTCAATCACTCAAGAGTACCCACATTGTATAAGCCTGCCCTGTGGGTTCTGTTTCCTCTTTAAACCAATGGAGATTTAAAATTATCTTAAAATTTGATTAAGCCACAAATAAAATATTAAACAAATAAAAAATAAAAAGAAGCATTGCAGAAAGGAAACTTATATATACCACCAGTGTATAGACATGAAATTTTACAAAAAAACAAATTATCATGTTTACATAAGAATGAGATAAGAATTATAACTGAGGATACTGTGATATATGATAGAAAAGGAAATGTTGCGACATATTATAGCCTCCATGGTTTTCATAAAATAGTTCTTATGGCTGAGTTATATAAACTGTTTAAAACAGTCATAACTGGGATTTTTTGAGTGCTAAGTATATGCTGCTGTAGAATGAACTGTAGAACTGCTATGGTGTTATACGTTTTGCGACTATTTCATACTATTGCTGTTTAATGTTTCATGGTTTCTTGTGATTGTTATATACTGTTTAAAAACATAGGTGTATGCAATTTATGCAATTTAAAGCAAAGATGTACTAATGTTAAGATGCTAAGTACACACCAAATGGTGGAAAATATTTTTATTTAGAGTAAGCACTTCAGGCTACAACATTGGGAATGTAGAACACTATGATCTCTATTTGGTTTTGCAACTTCATAGATTTAATTTTGAAGACTGATTCACCATATGATATTACAATGTTAGATTAAGTAGAGGTGCCATGAATACAGCTGTTTTCATTTAGAGTATCTACTCTGCAAGTAATTATATAAAGAAGTAACTTCAAGTATAACATCTTAAAATTTTAAACAGATTAACAGAATTTAGAATAAGATGTCTGTATACAAAATTTGGTTATAAATATAGCAGTTTACAAGTATATGCAGAGTTATATAGGTATCGTGTCCCAGGTGAATTTTACAAGATTAGTTAGGAGCTATAATAATTTATATTGTTTGTCTAGATTGGTAGTCAAATAGCAATAGTGGTATCCATGAGATTGGTTTGGCATTTAGAATTTAATTTAAATTTAGATTCAGATTTAGTTAAAATCATTAAATAGAATGTAGTAGTAGTAACTCAAATAAGCATTTCTAATGACTTTAGTCATTTCAATAAATAATAAATCAGGCAAGCTACAACAGAGTTAAATTCCAACAAAAATTATGAATGCACTTAAGAATATTTCTGTTAATGTCAAAAGTTTAAATAGCAACAATAAAAAGAATGTTTTAATAAAACACCTAAAATTAAGTAAGGGTAGCAGTATATTCATAAAACACATGCTTCTGTTTTTGAATGATATCCATCTATTGAATAATATCAATTAAGAAGTTATAGTTTCATCATTTTTGGGAAAAGAGAAGAGGCACAGCTATCCCTGGGAGAAAAACTTAGAATTTTCTAAATATTATTAAAAAAATAATAATCCTAAAGTGGTGTATTCTTTAGCTAATACTGAAGTTATTAAGACAGTTTACATCTCTGAGCATGGGTGTAAAAATTTCAGTGGGGTATTTGGAGATTTTTACAGACTTACTTGAAAGGTAGACTTATTTTAGAGAGATATTTTAATTGTTTTACAAATAATCTACATACAGTTTCTTTATTAACCCCCAGAATAGATGCATTAAAAATTCTTAACAAATTGTTTGAAAATAATAACCTTAAAATATAATTGTTAGAGCTGAAAGTAATTCATTTTTATGCATTACTCTATGTTTGTTGGGACTCAGGCACTCAGTCCCAGGCTATATGTCTCCCTAGATTTCATAAATAAAATTAAAAATGTTAACACCATCTCCCGCCCTTTATTGGATCGTGATGTTATATGCATAAATGTAAGAAAATATTACCTTATGCACAGTATACCACTTTGCAAGACTTAGAATATTTTTTTTTAAGTATTTTATTGAACAGATAGAAAGATACATATGCTTTACTAATAGTGGGGAAGTTACTGAAATTATCCTATGGGACTTCTTTAAACTTCATATTAGTGAATAAATGGCTAGGTGGTGTTCCAATAAAATCAAAGAATTGGATAATGAAATCTTAGAAATAAAGGATGAGTTGCAAAATTAATCCAGCAGAAGGAGGAAAATCAATAACCTATCATTAAAAAGTTAACAAAACAATATCAATAGATTTTGAGCTATACAACTGAAATTGTCATAGAAAAGACATGCACATGTTATGTTCCCAAAAAGATTGAACAGAGTAGTTAACAAATGTAAAATGATTCATTTTTAATCCACTTACAAAAAAGAAACTTTACACATTGTTGCAATGTTAGCAATCTTTAAGAAATTTCATGTTGATTTAAATGTGAAAGGTAAAGATATAAAAGTGAACAATTTGTTAGAGAAGTATCTATATAATATATTGTTAAACATAAGATGCAGTAAATAGTGCTTATTTACAAGCCAATTTCAATAAATGAAGTAAAAAATATCAATAAAAGAAAAAAGTCTTGCATATAAATTATTTCCTCTTAAGATTATCACATTCTCTAAGGACATATTTATACTAATTCAAAAATCAAATTTAATTCTCCCAGCCTAGAAATGTGCATTAATTTCCCTAAAACTTAAACAAGGAAAAGAGAAAACTCTGTATCCTTGTATAGACCTGCCTCCCTTCTTAATGTGGATCATATTTTTTTACATCAGTATTAACAACCACATTACAAGATATTATACATCACATTATTAATAACGACCAAACATGTTTTATAATTAAAAGATTAACATAAATAAACATTAAAATCTCCTGGGCATTGCCAAAAGTAATAATAGAAAATAATCTTTAATTAGCCTAGATATTGAAATAGCCTTTGATTATCTGAACTGGAGTTATTTATTTAAACAATAGAATGATTTGGATTCCATTATGACTTCATTCGGATAATAATGAATTTATATGTAGACTCTAAATCCTTTATCATAGTAGGACTATTCATTTCTCAGTAATTTAAAATTAATGAGGCAAAAAACAAGGATGCCACCTTCTCCATTAATGTTTGCTTTGTCCATTGAGCCATGTAGTAATAGCACCAGAAATAATTAAATGATTTATGGTTTTAATAAGTCTAGAAATTTTATTTGGTTATGATATCATGCTAACAATAGAAAAATATAAACAAGTGTACCCTGGAAATAACAAGTGAAATCAACCTATCTGAACATCCATCATCATTGAAATGTAACAGTAATAAAATTAAAACTATTTTAGAAAATCAAAAAATTAAATCATCACTGAGAAACAAACAATAAATAACTTAATTAGGAATAAAGATGTAGCATGATACCAATATGCTCATCTTTAACAATTTCTTAAATTTCATTGAAGAAACCTTGCAGTTTACTAAAATGGTATGCTTGTTTTTTTTATTTTTTCATTTCAAGAAAGATTAATGATTATAAAGATAACAATGTTACCAAAAAATTATTTATTACAGTCAACTGTTTAGTATCAGAGAAAGCACTACCCCGAAAAAATGGAAAAACATTGCTTTCTTTCTTTTGTTATCCAGTGAAAATGAAAAACATTGTGAAGAGGTAATAGTCATATTAGACCTTGGAGAAAATGGGACCATAGGATTTTCGGACCTGAAATCTTAGGCATTAGCAGCAGTATTTAATTTAATAATACAATGTTAAGATCTCGTTATGATAGTTAGTGGGAAAACATACATGATCAGATTATTAAAACAAATTATAGAGAAAGTGAGTTGAAAAACTGAATACCATAGATAATAGCCTTGCTTGCCTTTTGCAAAACTGTCCATGGTCACACTATACAAAAGAAAGAGACTATCTTTATATAAACAAATTATTGGAGGTATTTAGGAATTATATATACAAGCTTCTGTTACTCAAAGAATGACATTTCAAAAGTTCCGTAGAGCATCAACAATTGGATTTATAGAAATGTCAACATTTTAAACATAGGGAAATGCTGAAAACCAGTGATTGTTTAGATATAGGCGTATTAATCCCTAGCAATAGAATATTAAGTAAAGTAATTTAGATGTTTCATGTGAACTACTGATTAATTGTATAAGGCAAAGATTAGTGAACTATCTGAGATTATTAAATGATGAGGAAAAGAAACCTATACCTGGTCTGCATGATAGCAAAATTTCAATTAATAAAGGAGAAACATCACATAGAATGTTTTCCTAAGTTATATTAAATTACTTTGAATAACAATATAAGTTAAAAATGGATTTTTTTGATGCTTGTAACCTAAGTAAATTTAAAAGTGGCTGAGAATAAAACTTCATTATTTAAGGCAATAGGCCTAACTTCTTCTAGCACATACTGAAACCCTTTATGTGGAAATATATGCATAGGCTCTTTGTCACTCCACATCAAATCTTCAAATTTTAATAAAGGAAATTCTTCAGTATGCTGGAGATGTAAGAAAGATGATAAATCAGATGGAAACATATATTTTATTCTTTTTTGCAGACTGAGATAAGTTAGGGATTTTATTTGAGTGTAATTAACTTTTAGAGATTATGAATATATACTTGTTCATTAACAACAACTATTTTAATATAAACACCTGTTGCAACAAAATGTAAGTATAATCAAAATGTGTTTTGGAGCTTTTCTTCACTTGTCAAAAAAGTAATCACATACAAATGGAAATCTGAATTTGTACATTTGTTTAATACATTTTTAGAATTAGCCATGATTTTATGTAAAAAATAGAAAGACACAAGAAGACTGATATAATGAAATCATCATCTTCTTTTGGCTGTTCCCACTAGGGGTCGCCACAGTGGATCATCTGTTTCCATTTCTTCCTGTCCTCTGCATATTGCTCTGTCACACCAACCACCTGCATATCCTCTCTTACCACATCCATAAACATTATCTTAGGCCTTCTTCTTTTCCTGTTACCTGGTAGCTTCATCATTAGTATATTTTTCCCAATATACTCAGCATCCCTCCTCAGCACATGTCCAAACCAACATAATCTTGCCTCTCTGGCTTTGTCTCCAAACCTTCCAACCTGGGCTGACCCTCTAATATAATTATTCCTAATCCTGTTGACCCTCATCAAACCCAGTGCAAATCTTAACATCTTTAACTCTGCCACATCCAGCTCTAACTCCTGCCTTTTTGTCAACGCCACTGTCTCCAACCCATTATAACATAGCTGGTCTCACTACCCTCTTGCAGACCTTCCTTTTGACTCTTACTGGTACTCTTCTGTCACAAATCACTCCTGACACTCTTCTCCACCCACTCCATCCTGCCTGTACTCTCTACTTCACCTCTCTTCCACACTCACCTTTACTCTGAACTATTGATCCCAAGTATTTAAACCCATCCACCTTCTCCACCTCTACTCCTTGCATCCTCACCATTCCTCTATCCTCCCTCTCATTCACACAGATATATTCTGTCTTAGTCCTGCTGACCTTCATTCCTCTTCTCTCTAGAGCATATCTCCATCTCTCCAGGGTCTCCTCCACCTGTTTGCTACTCTCACTACAGATCACAATGTCATCTGCAAAGATCATAGTCCACAGGGACTCCTTTCTGATCTCATCTGTCAACCTGTCCATCACCATTACAAATAAGAAAGGGCTCAGAGCTGATCCTTGATGTAATCCCACCTCCACCTTAAATGCATCCATCACTCCCACTGCAGACCTCACTGCTGTCACTCTACCCTTGTACATATCCTGTACCACTCTTACATACTTCTCTGACACTCCCGACTTCCTCATACAATACCACAACAGCTCTCTAGGCACCCTGTCATATGCTTTCTCCAAGTCTACAAAAACACAATGCAACTCATTCTGACCTTCTCTGTACTTCTCCATCAACACTCTTAGAGCAAACATCGCATCTGTAGTGCTCTTTCCCAGCATGAAACCATACTGCTGATCACTAATCATCACGTCCCTTCTTAACCTAGCTTCCACTACTCTTTCCCATAACTTCATGCTGTGACTGATCAATTTAATCCCTCTGTAGTTACTACAGCTCTGCACATCACCCTTATTCTTAAAAATCGGTACCAAAACACTTTTTCTCCATTCCTCAGGCATCCTCTCACTTTCCAAGATTTCATTAAACAATCTGGTTAGAAACTCCACTGCCATTTCACCTAAACACCTCCATGCTTCCACAGGTATGTCATCTGAACCACTGATATCATGAAATACTATTGCAAAATTGATTGTTAGAATAGCCTAGAAATGCTACTTATAAAATATGAAAACAATTGATGCTTATAGAATTAATTGATGTTAGTTGATATGACGTTGTATGACATTCCTGATAATTTGTATCTATGATTCAACTATTTCCCTTCTTTTGTATATATTACGTATATTTAAAAAAATAATAATTTTCAATCTCTGACTATAAATTGTTTAGCAAAAATAGGGTTGTTAAAAGAGACTCTATCAGAGAAAATATAGCTCTAAAACCATGGAAGCCATGGAGAGTACCATTCTAAAGGAAAATGTGAATACTGCATCTTGCTGCTATGATCTGCAAACTGACTCACAATAATCTGATCTTTACCTCCAACTAGAGTATAGTAAAGACACAAAGACCTAAAGGAGCTATGCAATTACCATAACTTAAGACCAGAATGCAAAATACTGTGAGAATAAGCAATGCCTTTAAACAAGTACCAGAAGACATGATTCCAGACATATTGGAACTGAAGTTGTAGGTAAATATCCAGCAGTCACTAAAAGTACAAGAATGCCTGAAAGCTAAACTTTGCTTGGAAATATCAGAGATAAAATGATGCCACCTATCCAATAGGTATCAGTCAGTAAAATGTTACTCAACACTCTCTCCTTACCTCCTCTCCCAGTCACCACCAGTGTACCACAAGGCTCTATCCTTGGTCCCCTCGTCTTTAACATTTTCACCAACACCCATTATGCTTCCATACAGTACGCCACTCTAATGCAATATGCAGGTGATTCCACTCTCAGTTGCACATCTGACAATATAGTACACCTCTAAAAATTACTCAGGAAGCTTAAACAACCACAGAAACATGGCTTCATAACTCACAACTCATGCTCAACCCAAAAATGACCAAACTACTACTTTTTCCCCCAAAATTCCTCTCTCATGAAAAAACAACATTTAAAGTCCCCTGTCTTGATAATTCAACCATTGAAGCCACTTCTCATAGAAAACTATTAGGGGTTATAGTGGATGATAATCATAGCTCTCAACCTCTTAGCGAAAAAAATCTAGATAAAGCCAAAAATAATGTGAGGGACATAGCCACAAAAATAGGGTCATATTATAAATATTGTTCTTATAAACTTAAAAAGTTGCTAGAATAAAAGATCTTGTAATACCATACATTTCTGAAGGATATGAAGTCTGAAACTCAAATTCCTGTCATTATTTAGTGAATTCAGTCCTCACTGATTTCCCACAAAAATCCAGAAAATCACAAATTTTAAGAGAAACTGACCAAAAACATAAGGCAAAAATATGGACATTCTGCCAAAATCTGGACAGTTGAGAGGTATGAATTGATAATCTAACATTTGACCTGCCATATACAAAATTGCATAAGAAAAACTCATCAAAACCTAGGGATGCCTTACAGAGCCAAAATCATTCTTACAGATGCAACTAAAGCTACACTTGCCACTGCTTGCTTCCTCCCCACTCATCTTTATGGCACTCCCAATCTTACTAAACTCCAAGCTTCACAAAAATTCAAACTTGAACAATGCTATAACAAAGTTCCTAAATTTGCAGCATTTACCCCTTTCAGAACCCATCACCGCATAGCACTAAAAAGCGTAAATTGGTTAAAACTATCTCATCAACTAACATATACACAACTTCTTACCACCTATAAAATTATCCAGCATCCATCTGTGTAGCACTAAAAAACATTCTAAACAGCTATGATGCCAGTCATTCATTCTGACCCAGTGACCAAATACTCCAGTCTGTCTACAAACCTAGCAAATCTGCAGGGCATTGTCTGTACTCGTACAAGGTTGGTAAGGCCTGAAACTCCTTACCTGTATCAATCAGGTCTATACTCTCCCTCTCATCTTTCAAAACTACTCTGAAATACTTCATAGCTAAAATCTGGCTCTGTTCTTGCTCAAAACCAGGATAAAGTGTATCCCTGAAGGTGAACAAGTGCTCAAAACCAGGATAAAGTGTATCCCTGAAGGTGAACAAGTGCTCAAAACCAGGATAAAGTGTATCCCTAAAGGTGAACAAGTGCTCAAAACAAGGATAAAGTGTATCCCTAAAGGTGAACAAGTGCTCAAAACCAGGATAAAGTGTATCCCTAAAGGTGAACAAGTACCTTTTCATTCTTTATGCCTCTGCATCATGCAGACTACTCAGAGGCGGCCTGTGCCTTGCATATAAAGCAATCTCTGACCTTGATTTAATGGAATTGCTGCAAATTCGTAAATCAAATGGCACATTGGTTACTCATTCAGAGGACCTAAACCTAGTATGAGACATAAACGGAACTTGCTGGAGGCACAGATTTGTCTCACACAGGTTAGCTCACTTTTGGAACAAACCTCCTATTCATGTTAAATAAAGCCCCTCATTGACCCTGTTTAAGCATAATTTGGATGATTGGATGGTTAACCAGAAATTCACACTGGGGGTTCCACCTGTGTCCCTCTTGGACAGGGTAATATGTGGTGATTTTAGGGTCTGCTTGAAACAAACACCCCTGAGAGGAAGGGTTGAACTTGACTAGGCTTGTAAGGGCCCTAGGGTCAATAGCTAGTAACCTGCTATGATCCTTATACCTCTGTACTTTCCCTTCTTCACTCACTTCCTTACAGCTAATTGTCTTCCCTAACTTTCTCTCTAAATATTCCATAAGACTGTTTTTTCCCTCACTTCATAATACAATTCCTATTTTTATTAGAATAACTTACCTTTAATTTTTCTACAAACTGCCAAATATTGCTCTAAATATTAAATCGTTGTCATATACCTTGTATCAGTTCTTAACCAACTTTTTTATATTATATATAATTTGTTATAATTATTTAAACTGCAGATGTTTTGTTTTATTTTTGTAGACTGGAAAAGTATTGTTCTTAAAATGTTTTATAATAATCTGGAGCTTTTCTCCCCATGCCTTCACTGAAAATTAGTTTTTGCACAGTTGGACTTTCCCAGTAATCAAATTTCAATAAAAAATAAATGGGGCTTGAGGGTGCTTACTCCACCTGATCTGGACCACCTGAACAATGGGAGAGTGCTATGGCACCAGCAAAGTGTATGATAGGATGTAGCTTCATAGCAAACGTAATAAGTTCAGACTCTGCTGGGTATTGGATAGGCTGTACCCTGAGTACTGCATACAGGACTGGATGATATTCTGGGAAAAGGACATCAGACTGTTAGAAGGAATCCATAGAAATCTACCCAAACAATAACCAGATAACAAACAAATTCAGCATATTGAAATCAGGAAAAGTAAATTGATTCAGTGACAAATATCTTTTACCATGCAAGTTTCTTCAGACTGGAAGCTCATTTAAAACTGCATCTGTAAATCACAGACTTCATCTAGTTAGAGAACTCATAAAAACTTTACATATTATATGAATATACAGTGAAATACAACCAAGGTGTATAGGATTGAGGGGAAAGGCTATGACCACAAACAGGAGGACATGAGATTCTTCATACTAGAGAACAGAAAAGACTGCTGTGGATATGATATGAGTGCACAAAATATGATAGGGAACAGTGAAAGGGGGGGGGGTCGCTGAAAAGGAAGTATGGGGGAAAATGAGGTACAAGTAGCAGAACACAGAAACCTACCACTCCCTAAATCTACAAAAGTGCTGCTTAACAGGGAGGGCTATGAATTGCTGGAATGAATGAGGAAGGGAGGATCCACAGATATATTTAGGAAACCATGGGACAAGTGGAAAAAAAGGGAAGGAGAAAAGGAGGTTAGAGATTAGATAGCACATTAAGTGCAATAAAATGACAGCCTACACTGCCTTGCAGTCTCCTTCTGCCATACGCTACTGTGAAGTGATCTGATTAAAATCTAAATAAATCAGATAAAATTCACACAACTACCTTTTTAATAGGGTTATTTATATTTTAAAACATCACCTTGTGGCATGCATCCAAATAAGTATTGCAGCACAGTAGCCAGTTTTTATATTGAAATTATAATTATTATAACCCTTTTCTACCATCTGTACCATCAGCATAAATCACAAGACAGCAAAAAGAATTAATGTGACATACTGGAATTATTTTTACTGTCTGTACACCATTACCCTTTGATAATTTCAATACCTTTATTTAAGTTGAGTTGTTATGTACAAATTTATTTATTACATGCAAATCATATTTCTGTTGAGAAGTACTTAGGTGGAATGATATAGGTATGGCTAATGCCTTTCATTTATATCTGTTAATTTACAAGAATATAATAAAGTAGTAAAATTAATTAGAACCACCATGTTCTTAAATAATGAGCCAGATAAGCTAAGCTACCTGGATGAGAGAAAAATATGTTAAATACTGGACTATAAAATATAATAATATATATAAATGAGATATTTTTACTGATCCATAACTGAGTAATGTTTGCTTTTATAGGTTTCAGTAGCAACATTTTTTCAATTAAATATTGCAAACAGAAATCTGATAAGCCAGTAACGCTTTCCAAATATTGAGCTAATCTTCCTCATTACCACAGTAGACAAGTTCAAGTAAATAACAATAAACACTCACATAAGAACACAAGTGAACAAAGATATACTCAACTCCCAAATGGAAGTAAAAAAATTATCAAACACTTCCTGATTCTTGAGAGACATGTAAGGTTATTTTTAATGGATATGATTATGTGTACAAATGCAAAATCCAGGAGGAATGTTTTCTTTATTAAAATAAAAATGCAGATCATAAATTGTATCTTATTTGAACAGAAAGTTAGATGCCTTTAAAGGAGGGTTGGTGAAGGGAAATGAATATTTGGAATTCTCTTAAAAATGTCCTTGCAGATACTAAGACTTGTATTCAGGAAATATTTGCACCCTCTGTAAAGCCTAAGGTGACTCCAATAAAGCTGTGCAATTGTTTACACTTCATAACCTGGTATGAAACAGTTGATCACCCACAAGGTTTATAGCAGCATAATGCTGAGTAGTAAATGAGTGCAGATGAACAATGTGTACTGCAAACAATAACAGACAATGACCCTGCACCTGTTTCATTCACGTGATATATGCATAACTTGATGAAATGAATAATGGATGGTAGTATATTTAATATCACAATGCCATATAAAAACCAAATCCAGCAACAACAACAAGTATAGATTGAAACCCACATCAGCTATGCACAGTCTGGGGTAGGGTGGGCAACTGTTGCAACTGAGGCAGTGAGGAATTTGAACACCTGCTGTTACAGGTAAGTATGACTTATGCAGCTTTACTATGTTCATCATTCCCACTGCCTCAGGAGCATTTTGGGTAGATTCCCAAAGTTTATCCAATCAGGGAGATGGAAGGACACGGATCCAGGATTGCCCTAGAAAATGATCCTAACAAAGCCTCCTCTAGACTTTGAAAAGGAATCTAGTTTGTAGTATTTTGTGAAGGTATGAACAGAGGACCAGGTTGTTGCCTCTAGAATGCTTCTAGAGTCTTCCTCTTTCCAATATACCATCAAAGAGGAAAAAGGGTCTAGTTGAGTAAATCTTAACCTTGCCTGGAAGAGATTTACCATGGTGGGAGTAACAGAAAACAGTAGCAAAAGGCAACCATCATGAAAACATTTGCTTAGAGAAAGGTTGACCTTTCTTAGCTCCTCTATAAGAAACAAATAGTTGCTCAATATGCCTAAAAGACTTTGTTCTGTCAAAGAAGTAGCTGAATTACCTGTGCACATCCAAGTTATGTAGTATATTTTGTCCCTTGCGTTTTGGATCAGAATAGAACACTGGTAAATTGACAGCTCGATTCAAAGTAAATTTAGAAACAGCTTTAGTCATGAATGAAGGATTAGTGCTTAATACAATCCCGACCTTGTGAAAAATCAGACAAGGTTGACCTACCATAAAAGCTTGCAGCTCAGAGACGTCCCTAGCAGATGTCAGAGTAATGAGTAAAACAGTCTTCCAGGTAATGAACTGTAAATCAGCCTGAGAGGCAGGTTCAAAAGAAAGTAAGATCAATTTTTCAAGAACAAAGTTGAGATCCAAGGGAGAAGGAATTTCCTTTCTAGGAGGTATCACGTGCAATACTCCTTTCATAAATTGTTTGACCACAAAAAGAAATGAAAAAGGGGGAATCCATAGTTAGACAAGCTGAAACTACCAAAAAATGCACTTTGATAAACGCATATGACAAACCGTCAATAAGTAGTTCACACAAATATTTCAAAACCAATTTCAAAACCAGAGGGATCAAAACCCTTTCAGGTCCTCTGATTCTGTTTAGGCACCACCTAGAAAATCTCTTCCACTTGTAAACTTAAGATTTTCTAGTTGTAGTTTTTCTTGTTCCCTTAAATGTCTGCTGTACATCCTCTTGGAACAAGTGCCCGAAAGGTATCAAAATAGAACCATCCTGGCTGTATGCTGCAATTGCTCTAAGCTGAGGTGTACCATTTGCTCCTATGCTGCATGAGGAGATTCAGTCTGTTTGGAAGCTTGTGACAATTGTCCTTGGCCAATTCCATTAAGAGGTAGAACCAACTCTGCATGGACCAAAAGGAGGTTACCATAGTGATCTTTGGTATTTCTTTCTGAATCTTTGGAAGTATCTTCCCTGCATCCCACTGTAGAAGGGAGGAAACTCATCAGAACTTATTCAACTAAGTTGATGTTGAGTTATTCAAAGCAAATCCCAAGAAGGAAAGACATCCCTGATCAGTATCAGTAAGAAATTAAGGTCCCATCATAAAATCATCCAAGGCTAACTTTGAAAGAAAAATAGCCAAGGATTCGAAAGATAACCACAAAGCCTTCTTTAGCTATGTCAAGAATCTAAGTGGCAACTCACAGATATGCTCTGAGCTAGTTCAAAATAGCACAAAATATACTGAACCTACTGCTATTGCCAACATCCTGGCAGATAGATTCAGTGCAAACTTCATCCCCCTCTCACCCCCAAAAGGGCCCACAACAATACCGGAAAAGTGTAGTGTCCCGGAAATCACAGATGCACAGGTGAAAACAGCCCTTTCAAAAGCCAAAAGCACAGTGTCAATGGGGCCAGATGGTGTCCCAGGCTGCGTCTTGCATGAACTACAGAACGAACTAACCCCCCACCTAAACACACTGTTCAACCTCAGCCTGTCCACAGGCTATGTGCCCATCGAATGGGGCACAGCAATGGTTATTTCACTCCACAAAGGAGGGGCCACAACTGACCCTGGTAACTGATAAGCCTGACTAGCCTGGTCTGCAAGGCTATGGAGAGCATCATCATGGAACTCATTAACAAAGACATTGGGAACCTCCAAACACTTGACCCGACCCAGTTTGGCTTTGTTGAGGGCAGATCATGCCTACTAAACCTGGTTGACTTCTTCGAGACAGTTACCAAGGCCACAGATGAGGGTAAAGTGGTTCACACAGCCTACCTTGACCTCGTCAAGGCTTTTGAAACCATTCCCAACTCTGGAATTATAGAAAAACTCACCAGCCTGAACATAACCCCCTATGTCATGAGATGGTTTGCCAACTGGCTTACAGACAGAACTCACACGGTAAGAATAGCGGGCTCCAGGTCCGACTCTAAACCAGTAACAAGTGGTGTCCCACAAGGCTCAGTCCTGGGACCCCTACTGTTCGGCATATACTTCTCAGAAGTACAGGCAAACACAAGAGGACTATAGCTAACCAAGTTCGCTGATGACTGCAAACTGGGAGGCATAATTGACTCTCCGGCTGACACGGACATTCTCCAAAAAAGCCTTACTGAGTCGGACACCTGGTGTCAAAGTCATTGTCTCAAGCTAAATGCCAAAAAATGCATAGTCATCCCGTTTGAGAAAAACAAAATACCCATAAATTACCACATAGATGGTAGCCCCCTTAATACAGAAGAGGTAATAAGAGTTCTGGGGACCCAGGTAGATAGTAATCTCTCCTTTGACAATCATATTGCCAAAGTAGTTAGGAAATCCTTCTATGTCATACATCTAATTACTAAAGAGTTGGCAAAGAGGTTATAGTGACCCTCTACTCGTCACTCATCAGACCCATCATAGAGTACAATGCCCCATTTGGGATGTACCTCACAAGACACTTCCAACAGCTGGAAAGACAACAAAAGTACCTCACCAAGAGGATTACTGGCCTCAAACATATGTCCTATGCAGCCCGACTGGAAAAACTCTGGCTGTACTCAGTAGCATATCGCTTACTCAGAGGTGATCTCTGCCTGACTTACAAAGCCATGTCCAACTCAGAATTGATGGACATGCTCCACCTAAAGAAATCCAACTCACTGCATGCCACTCGCTCTAGTGAGCTAAACCTCACCACAATAATAAATAGAACATGCAGGAGGGATAGATTCCTGTCACAGAGACTCCCCATGCTTTGGAACAAAATTCCTAACTACATTAGGCAGAGCCCCTCACTAACACTCTTCAAGACTGGCTTGACAATGCCCAATTATTACTCATACCCAAAAAAACATTACTCATATTCCTCTCTTTAAGCACTTCTGAAGTACAAATCCAGCTTCAAAATCATCTCAGTTAACAATACAGAGATAGAAATTGTATCCCATACAAAACTGCTTGATATGAAAATGTATGGCAACCTCAGATTCCACATTCAAAATAATATAAAAAACTCACCAGAAACTTGCCATGCCTTACAGACATAAAAAAACTTTCCTACTAACTCTGCTAAAGCCATCCTAGCAACCACTTACCTCCTTTGTTCACTCTTATATGTTGCCCCTATTCATACCAACTCACAGATATCTGTTAAAACTAACCTTAAAATATACTACAACAAAGTTGCTAAATTTACTACCAATAAACAATACTATAAACATCACTGCAAGGCCCTTAAAGGTTTGAACATTTTTGATCTACCCCATTACTTGAACTTCATACAGCTAGCTACTGCCCACAACATCATTTACAAACTTCATGCTGTCCTGCACTAAGCTCCATTCCTTCTTCCTGTCACCCAAACAGACTCCTTTGTTGTAATGATAAATAATTTCTCACCATCTATAATCCTCAAAAAGCAATTGGAAATAGAATTTACTGTTACTCTGTTGCCAAAAAATGGAATTCTATTCCACAGGCCATTAGAACTGTGAAGTACCATCCTTCCTTCTAGCATCTTCTGAAAGACCACTTATCAGACTCATGACTCTACTCATGCTATACCCTTGGCTGAAAACCAGTCTTGTCTACTTTTCAACTTGTATCTACCCCTGTGTGTAAGGATTTTCTAAGCATCACCACTTCCTCATCTTTACCTGGCTGTCCTACCCTCTCTACCACTTTACATAACCTCCTCCTATCACCTGCTCCCCATTTATACTAATCTATCCTAATCTCTCTTCCCTTTTATAAACACAATTAAATTAAATACATGACTTTTACTTATTACTACTGTGAATTGTCAAAAGGATGCTTGCCAGTATTGTATTTAGTGTTTTTGTTTCCTTTTTCTCATTGTTCGCTTTGTAACATATTTTTGTTATACCTCTATACCTTACAATAACCTTACAATATTGTTGATTATTTTTGAAATATATAACTTTCAATTGTTTTTTATGTAATATCTCTGAAAATATTTTTTTCTGTTAAATGGAACTTTTATCCTCAGGCCTCTGTTGAAAATAGGCTTTTATAACTCAGTCGGACTTTCCCTGTAAACAAATGTCAATAAATAAATAAAATAAATAAATATTGGGATTCATTGGAAAGAGTGGAAATACATGCAAAACATTCCTAATTATGGAAATGATTGAGCAACTGTCTTCCAATCATTGCTGCAAGCATGTCTTGAACAGCATTTTTTTCAGTTGTCTACTTTGAAAGGAGGCAAACACATCTTCTTGTGGAGTTCTCCACATCTGGATCAAGTCCGGGAAGACCTTTACATGGAGCTTGAATTCATGAGGGTCTGTGCAGGATCTGATTGATCTGTCTACCACTGCGTTTTGTTCTGACAAAAAGTATGAGCCCTGAAGAGGCAAAGCATGGTGTACAGCCAGCTCCCAGGCCTTCACTGCCAAGCAGTAAAGCGGGTATGACCTTGTACCCTTTTACTTGTTCCAACACCACATCATGTTAGTGTTGTCTGTGACCACTAAATGGCACTGGCAGTCCATATGTGGTGAAGAATTTTTAAGGTGTGAATCACTGCCAACATCTTTTTTACATTTATTTACTTTGGTGTGCTCTGAGGACCCCACAAGCCTTGCACTTGAATTCCAACGGACACTGCTCTGCATGCAATATCTGAAGAGTCCATCAGGACAGATTAAACTGGGGTCTGAGTAGAGAAAGGGACTCCTGGATTCAGTAACAGCTGATCCTTCCACCACTCCAGTTCCTGTTTCACAAATCTCAGTACTGGTACCTGGAAATCCAAGAGATGAAAGTGCTGGGTCCAATAATTCTTCACTTGCTATTGAATTTTTCTCACGTGTATTCTGGCTAGTGGTATCATGAGAATCTTTGATGCCGTGAGGCCTAGAAATTATAAGAACTCGCTTGCTGAGGCCACGTCTAGAAGACAGAAAGCCACAAAAAAATGACCTGGTAAGTCTGAACTTTGTCTTCTGGCAGAAAGGCCATCCTTTTTTACAGTGTCTAGTAAATGCCCTAGGATAGCATTCATTGTGAGCATGTGAGGGGCATTTGAAGGTTCAGATTGAAGTCCTTGGGGGAAGAGGGGATGCAACCTTGTCTAAATACTCCCAGTACCTGGATACAGAATCTGCAGAAATCAGCAAGTTATCTAAATAAGGAAAATTCTGGATGCCTGGGTTTCCACAATAAGCATTCACTGGGGCCAGAACTTTGAAAACACTCAATGTGCAGTAGACAGTCAAAAGGATAATACAGAAAGCTGATAATGTAAGCCAGACACATTAAATCTCAAAAATGTCCTGAAATTGACAGCAATAGGAATATGATGATAGGCATCCTTGAGATCAAGAGTCAACACGAAACAGTGATCTGGAAGCAATGCCAGGACTGACTGTAATGTGAGCATTTTGAATTTTGGAGCTTTTACAGAAGAGTTTAGAAAGGACAACTCTAGGACAGGTCTCTAGGAGTGCTCCTTTGTTGTTACCAAAAAGATTTGTGAATAAAGTCCTTTGGCTTTACCTTTGTGTATTACAGGTTCTATGACTTTTACTTCCATCATGTTATGGAGCACTGGAGGAAACACCTCTGCCTGGTCTGGTGGATGTGGAAGGAATTCCCCCTAAAAGGCTAAAGGGGGAGGATTTTCTATTTACTATCAAGTGAGTGTATCCTCCCTGAATTACTCTCAGAACCAATTTGTGTGAGACTATTTGAGGCCAGGCTGCAGAGCTGACAGAGTGCCTGAGGGAAGGAGGAAGAGAAGGAAGGGCAAGAGGGGGGTAGGGGCGCTCTGTGCCTCAACATAGTCATTCCTTTGCACAGAGTTGTTTTGTTTTGTTTTCTTTAAACAAACCCCTCTGGTTTGGTTTTGAAGAATTGTCCTTCTTCCTTTTCCTTTTGGATACCTGTCTTTTCTTTGGCTGGGATTTTTGTTTGTTTTATTTGCCCCTTGAAGAAAGGCACCTTGTTTGGGTAGAACTTGAGTACATGAAACATCCTAGCTACCTTATGTATTAGTTTGCCTCCATCATCCCAGTGTTTGAGAATCTGTGTAATAGAGGGTCCATATAACAATTCAGAACTTAAAGTTGCACCATACCTCTCAGCTGTACAGATTTTCACAGAATGTCCAGATTTTTGTCTTTTATTTTTTTTTGGTCTGTTTTCTATAAAATTGTCATTTTCTGGCAAATCATTGGCAAGATATTAAAGATTGAAGTCAGAAAATAATAGGTTCATAGGTTGGTACTAGGCTATCGGCCCTAAGGCCTATACAAGCCTAGCCATAACAATTCCCTGGATATTTCTTCCCACAATATTCACTTCCCATTTGAGTTTGAGTTTGAGTTGACATTTGAGTTTTTGATTCCATACCCTTCAGAAAATCCAAGCTAACACAAAACCTGTTATTCTATCAAGTTTCTAAGTTTGCAAAAA
Organism: Protopterus annectens; assembly: GCF_019279795.1. Classification (NCBI taxonomy): domain Eukaryota; kingdom Metazoa; phylum Chordata; order Ceratodontiformes; family Protopteridae; genus Protopterus; species Protopterus annectens. Next base: position 1,610,021,004 of record NC_056735.1, read on the forward strand.
CAATATTTAAAGTTTGTCCCAATTTTTGGCCTTTGGCCTTCAATTTTGGCTTTTAATCATCAGAAAAGTTCTGTTCAAGTAACCAAGCATACCACAACAGAAGAAGTAGCATTTCTTGTGACTGTATCTGCACATTCAAGCACAAAGCATGTCTTGAAACCTGAGTCAAATTAGAAACAGTTTTATTGATATAAAACTTTTGCTGTGCAGGTAAGGATGCAGCAAAATCATCCAAACTCCACACGCATTATAAAACAAATTATCACATATAGCCTTGATGATTTAACATTCTAAAGGCTAGATTACTAGAAAGTGACATCCTTTTCCCTGAAGATCAAGCCATTTCCCCTCTTTATCAGGGGAGTTTTGGATTAGATAAAGACAAGAACATTTTATATGAGCATGCAGCTAGGGAAACCACAGCTGGGTCATCAGTCAATTAAGAAAAGAGAGCTGTCATATCTGAGGAAGTCTATATTTTCTCTGTACCATTTTAAGGATTGTTGGAATAGATACTGGTGACTTGCAAGCAGGTAAGAGAGAGAGGGTGGACACAGAATTGGGCATCTTGTCCTCTATAAGGTCATATAACCTTCTTCACTCTGGGGTAGTTTCTGATTGCTTCCAAGCAAAAAAAAAAAAACACTAAATCTAGCAATCATCTGAAGAAAAGTGCCCAATTCTTTGGACTTAAGCTAAGGTTCACCTACCAAAGAATCAGACTGACTGGACTCAGTGTCAACTAGGAAACCACAACTGCCCTCATCGGATTCCTTAACATTCTCTGAAACAATAAAAAAGTCTCCAGCCAAACTAACAACAGAGCCATGCATGTAAACACAACTACCAGAATTAGCTGTCTGCAGAACACTCTTAGCCAAGAAAATTCCATCAGTCTTATAAACAGCTATAATCTCAGCTGTATGATGAAGCTTCTGTTTCCTTTTCATTTTCTTGTGAATGTCATTACCAGATAAAATATCTGGGGACAGAGTATTATGTCTGGCAAGATGTATTTTACCCTGGACAACTCCTGCACCTAAAGGTTTGGTTCTCCAGTAACTGCCCCAGGTACTGGAACAGCCCCAGAGGATGTGTCTGAACCCTGTTCCATAGTGGCCAGCAAAGTTATGCTAGAAGAAAATGGGGCAAAAGATAAGAAGTCCCTGACAGAATCATTAACAGTAGGCTGAGACCATACCTCTCAACTGAACCGATTTTTGCAAAATGTTCAGATTGTTGCCTCCTATTTTGGTGTGTTTCTAATAAAATTGTGGTATTCTGGCAAATCATTGGCAAACTGAAGTCAGAAAATAATGACAGACATTTGAGTTTAAGACTTCATACCCTTCAGAAAATTAATGCTAATGCAAAACTTGTTATTCTATCAACTCTCTAAATTTGTAAGACCAATATTTAAAAAGTCTCACTATATTTGGACATTTGTCAAATAACTCAACTGATTAGAGTTCTCCTACTCCTATACTACATACAGTTAACAATGACCCACAAAATCCCCTCTGACCCTGAGAAAATACCTGCCTTACAAACTCTACTTCAACCTTATGCCACTAACAGATCATTACGCTCCACCAACAAACACCATATAAAAATCAATGTCTCCAAAAATCAAGCAGCTGATTCCCTCTTCTCAAACTACATAGGGAAAATCTGGCATGCACTGCCAAAAAGTATTACTACTTCTACATCGCTAGCTCAATTTAAAACAACTCTAAAAAGCCACCTCAACTAGATGGCTGTGTCCCTGCTCTACCCCTGATTAACAGCTCTCTCTCAATCTCTAGCTTTGCCACTACCTCAGCATAACCTAAAGATCTCCTTGCTCCATACCTCCCTCTGTCTACAGCTACTACTCCTGCTACTTACATAATTTATACTCTCACCACTATCTCTAATGGCAAGATCAAACAGCACTGTCTACACCAAGAATTTTATTTTTATTATTTTATTATGTACTCTACAATTATAGAAATTTACTTAAAGCTTTGGTTGGTTCATTTTCCTATTGTATGTCTGTTATAACAACACACTGAATTATTATTTGTTAGATAATACCTACATTTAATGTATAAACTGAATTAGCCTAAATTTGTAATTTTATTTTATTTTATTTTATTTTTATTTTTATTTTATTTTACATTTGTTGACCGGGCTAGTCTAGGATATATGTCCATTTTCAGTAGAGGCCCGGGGAGAAAAGCTCCAGTAATTAAACACATTATATGAAGATAGACAATTCAAATAGTAAGGTGTAAAATGAGGGCTAATTAATACACATATTACATAAAAAGTCATGGTAAATACAAAGTAAAATAGGCAAATGTCTTGAGAAAGAAAACTTATAGATTTTTTTTTTTTTTTTTTTTTTTTGTAGACAGAGAGAGGCATTGACTTGTATTGTCACTTCTGTTTTATTTCTTCTCTATGTTCAATGTGGAGCTTTTCTCCCCAGGCCTCCACTGAAAAAGGACATGTGTACATTTGGATTTTCCCAGTAAACAAATGTAAAATAAATAAATAAAAATAAATAAAAAATATTTATGACTTTGTCCAAATTTCTTGCTCTAAGAGGTTGGGAGGTATGACTGAGGCAAATTTTTGTTTTGTTTTTTTCTATTTAGGTGCAACCAGATTTGATGGGGGATATTAGTGCTAGGATCCATCAAGTCAGAGGAGAGAACCCCAGCAAGTCTAATAAATAGCCAGTACTGCATAATGCACTTAAAGTTTCTAGGAATAAGTTTGTCCCCATACAACTAAACTCTGCCAAACTACCCTAGTATTACAAAAAAGCAGGCTAAAATGTGTTTAGACTTATTTTGCAACTAACAGAAGTTAAAGAATTTCTAGTCCACAAAGTCCAAAACACCAAAGCAACCAATGTACTAAATCAGTAGTAAAAAATAGCTCCATACACTTTAACCACATGAAACTACCATAAAATAACATTTAATAGTCATTCTAACTATATTTTCTTATCAAAGTAACATTTCCACAGTGCCTTCAAATAACTTAATTTATGGTAAAACTGTAATGTGATATTAAAAACACACAGAACAGTGTCATACATGTATTCAACAATGTATAAATGCTGAAAAAAAAAAGTTCTGCAAAATTGTCCTGCCTAAAGATGAAAATAAAGCAGAATAACAACAGAAACAGGGGCAATTAATTTGTGATTCTGACTGCACAAGACAGACCCTAGTGTCGCCAACACACACATACATGGCACTTCTGAGAGAAATACTGAAAATCTGAAAAGAAACAGAAAAAATGAGCATTTTTTAAAGATAGAAGCCAAATAAACACTGCTACAAGCAGAAATCCACACAGGAATTACTGTAAGCACTAACATAAATAAAATATTAAAATAATTTGAAATAAACATAAAAATAGAAAGACAATAATAAACCTAATAAAAAATGAGAGGAGGGAGTTTCATAAGGGGGCTTATCTGAGCAGTAGGCTGGAAAATAGCAATGGATCCTGTGGAGAGTCGACTTTCTTCTTTGTATAGCAGAAAAAGACTGATTACTCACTTCCTGTGACAGCTGAAGGCTACCCCCTCGAGATAGGATCAACTTATCAGCTGTCATAGAAAGAGAGAGAGTAAGGGAAATCAGATCTTTTGAAATCTGGTCATTACTTGGTTAACTTGACATATAACCCAAAATGCCACTGAAGAAGTTGGAATGATGAACATCTGTTTATCTTTATATTCAATTTGTCAAACAATGAGATAGAAACAATTTGTGTTTTGGAAGACTTAGTTTGGAAAAAAAAAACATGTTTTACAATTATTATCAACAAATCTGTGTTAGAACAATGGGAGCAATTATTTTATCGATTTTTGCCAACTTAGTTCTTACTAGGTGGGGGAAAAAAGCTTTTTTTTTGTATAGATATGAAGGTTTCAAAAATTGTACTTTTTATGTGAGTTATCCTGACAAGTTTTTATATGGAAAGGGAGCAGAGATTATTTTATAAAACAGAGTTGTCTACAAATGTCCTAAATTTTACTTGCAATACTAACAAATAAGATGTAATTTTTCAGTCATATGATCTGTCTTTGAAAAAGATTCTAAGAGATTTTTCTTTAGCATTTATAAAGAAACCTACCTTTGTGTATGATTATTTACAATTGCAGAGTTTCCATTATTTGGAAGCACTGTTTATGAAGGAAGTGATGTATTTGTTTTTCACAGTGTCATGTGTATTTAAAAGAGCGTTATGTCCGTGCTCTTTTCATACCTCTGAAGAAGCTACCTTTTGTGAGTAGCGAAAACGCTGTTCCTTTGTATTTATTAAATTTGCGTTAAGGTCTTTTTGGTCTGAGTTCTCCATTTTTTGGCTTAAAGGCTTTGTGTTCGCTGGTTCGTGAATTTTTGCTGTTCTTGGTTTAGTATCGTGACTTTTGAGCCTATGGAGAGCCCTTCCAGCCCTAACATTTTCGGTTCGTCCAAACCTGACAATGTGGACATACCTAACTTGCTGTTGACGCTCACTCAGAGAATAGAAGCCTTGAATGAGCATTTTACTGTATTAGAAGGAGCTTGTTCATCACGCACACCGGCCCATGTGGGCTCTTCAGCTAACCGGGTTGCTGCCAGCATGACATCCTTGGACTCACAGGGTTCCATTTCGGCAGCACAACCACTAAAAACGGCGGTTCCATCTACAAATTCCTCAGGGATTGAAGAAGCTAATCTACAAGCAAATGCACAGATATCTACTGTTGGGCAAGGGAATACACTTATTGGCGCAGCTTCTATATCCGAATGGATACAGAATACAGGTGACTTTATGCAATTTTCTAAACCTTTACAGACTGGCTCATCGGTGCTTAACAATGCTGGTTTTAACAACTGTGCAGCGTCCTTGTCAGACAAGTTAAAATTATTGGACTCTAAAACTTTTAAACTCAGAAAATTACAACTGGAAGTTGCATATTTCAAGCAATGCTTAAATGAGGGTATTGTTCCAAAAGGTTTAAGGAGCGGCTTTGTTCCCTTTAATTTGATTAACAGCAATGGTTTTTTAACTGATTTAAAAGCATTTTTTCAAATACAAGGTTTAAATTTAATTGAATTATTGGTGAAGCATTATTCTTTATGCATAGAAGATTTAATTAAAGAAGTGTGTTTACTTGACGAAGAAATTAAAATTGATGGTGCTTTCTTGCAGTTTAAATTTGACCATGCTCGTATTTTTTCGAGCATTGACACTTATATGGTCAAATTAAAAACAAATAAATCTAAGAAATTATATAGGGATAGACTTGCTTATTCTAACGATAAAGCCTTCCCTAAATTGTGTATGACAGTCCAGGCCTCGGATAGTGTTGATTTGTTGGATACTTCTGTTGCAGACATTACTAGTGACTCTAGGAATGGTGTGGGGTCAAATATTAACAACGAAGGTAACCCACCTTTGAGGAGAAGTAACAGAAATAGAAATAGACAGGAAAGTAATGGTGCTTTCAATGAAACATCTGTCCCAGGTCATACTGTTACTGCCGGTAATGCCCAAAGAGCAGATAATACTTTTTTAAGGAACAGGAACAACCAACCACGCCGGAGGGGGAACAGGAATTGGAATTAATGTATGTTGAGTCAAGTGACTCTAATGGAGCTGTCCCCCATATTATATCAAATAAAAAAGGTGACTTTATCATTTATAATTTCTCTTCCCTTTCTTTGGAACCTGAATTGGTTGAGTTACTTGCTTTAGGTAATACGTTTGTCCCTTCTAGAAATTGTGACGTTGCCAGGGTTTTACTGGACTTAAAATGCTATGTCAGAAAGCTTAATTTAAAACTTTTGTTTAATGACTCAACCAGGTCCATTACTTCTAGTTTAAAGCTTCCTAGTGTGTTCAACCCGCCCTTGCATGTAGCACTAAAAATGTTTGAGTGTGCATACGAGCTGGATATTAGATATTTGGCTAAGTCCTCTATTACCAGGTCCAATCAGTTAATATTTCTAAAGAACAACTTGCTGCACTTAATAATTTACGAACGTCAGCAGTTAGAATCATTAAGCCAGACAAGGAAGGGGATTTGGCAATTTTTGAGCAAACTGATTATGTGGAAAGGATGCACAGGGTACTTGTGTCTACAGCTTATGAAATTTCATCCATTAATGAAATGAACGTTTGCACTAACAGAATCAGAGGTTACTATAGGGACCTTTTCATTAGTGGTAGAATAGACTTAGACACATTTAAATACATTGATATTTTGTACCCTAAAACTCCTGTCATGTTCGGCATACCCAAGGTTCATAAGAGCCTTGGTGACCCTCCAATGAGAGCGTTGATTGATGGCAGGTCCTCTATTTCCTACCCATGCTCCAAATATGTTGACTCTATATTGGCCAAGTATGTTGCACTCATTCCTAGCATTTGCAAGGACTCCTGGTCTTTTCTGTCCACCCTAAATACCATTATGGTAGAAGAAACAACTAATTTTTTAACCATCGATGTGGTGGACTTGTATACATCCATTCCACACCAAGAGGCTTTGGAATGGGTTGAACTAATACTTTTAGAGCTTGGGGCTCCAAAAAGTGACATTAAGAATGTTACTGAACTTTTAGATATCATTTTGTCTTCCAACTTTTTTATGTTTGGAAATGAGATTTATATACAGAAACAAGGGGTGGCCATGGGCTCGCCTTGTGGCGCTGCCGTAGCCAACTTATTTATGGGCTATTGGGAGAGGCATTTTGTTCTTAACAATATTGAGTGGAAGGACAAGTTGGTCTTATACACACGTTTTTTGGATGACGCCTTCATCCTTTTTAAAGGGGACGCCACAGCAGCGCATTCATTTGTTGATTTCTTAAATTCAACTACACCTTTTCTGAAATTTACATACCATTTTGACACAAAGGAGGTTAATTATCTTGATGTAAAATTATCTAGGGTAAATACATTGGGCCCTCTCAAATCTGTCATCTTCAGAAAGGAAACTTATGTAAACTCATTCCTTCACTACAGTAGTTCGCACCCTTACAAGCACAAAAAAGCCATTGTCAAAGGCCAATTAGTGAGGGCAGTCAGAATGTGTAGTGATTTGGAAGACTTTTTACATGAAGTTGAATTTATTAAAGACCTATTTATCAATCGAGGTTACCCACAACGCCTGTTGGATGACTTGTTAGAAGAAGTTACTGGAAAGAGAAATTCTGGTTTTTATAAGCCACTTCTTCTTGCACAATCTCGTATTGATGTTGGTCCTACTCATAATTTGACTACTTCAGCAGACCTTACCTCATTGGATGTTCCTACTACTTTGTCAGGAATTGTATCTAATGATTTCACATGCAGCTTTATCACGACATTTAGTTTAAATTCTAATGCTATCTCTGATATTTTGTTTAAGAACTGGTTTTTTGTTTCCACTAACACAACTTTATTTAATAAATTGGGGGAGAAACCTAACATTGTTTTCAGAAGAGGTAGAAATATTAAAGACCTTTTACAAAGTGATTCATCAGGTTCACCATGTAATAGAACAAAAGGCTCCTTTTCTTGTGGCTTGTGCAATTTTTGTAACTATATAAAAACAGGTAGCACATTTTGCATTTTGGGTAAAAAATATCACATTACCCATAGAATTAATTGCAATACTAAATCCATTATATATGTGGCTTTTTGTACATGCTGTTACGCTTTTTACGTCGGTAAGACGGATAGGAGATTTAAAGAGCAGATATACCAACATTGTTATGCCATTAAGAATTTGAAAAGCGAAAATGCACTGGCCAAGCATGTAGCTACCCATCCAGGACATGCATTTGTTTTTATGGATATTGACCATTTATCAACACCCTTAAGAGGGGGCCCCACTTCAATACTGTTGGAAACGCGTGAGTTATTATGGCAGCTGAAATTGGACGCTTTTAACCTTCCAGGTTTAAATGACAGCTGTAATATAACACCTTTTTTAAAATTAAAATCTTATATGAGGTAACAACCTTCGTTGAGGGTTAGATTAGTATTCCATGTCTTTTTTCAGTGGTTTACTGGTTGTTGACTTATTAAAGTCCTTACCTATCAAAAGGCATGTAATGTTTTGATCTATTTAATGATAGTTAGGCACCAACATTGTATGCCTTACAGTAGTTTTATTACTGCATTTTAAAAAAACTTTTTTATTAATTAAGTATTTTTTGGTATCGAATTTTTGAAATTTAGATAGCTACAAGCACTTCAACAATGAAGTGTTTAATACAGCTTTATCAAATGCAATTTGCATTGATATATTTTTGTAGCTACAAACATTTTATTTGTTTTAATGTATATATTTGTTGTAGAAACTATAATACTAATGTTGATTTGGAAGGTACATTAGGTATGTTGTGTTTGTGTTGATATCTTAATCTTAATTTTAACAACACATCCTTTCTCTAGTGCTTGGGTTTCTACAGCAGATTGTTTTATTACAGATTTGCATATACTAACACTTTTAGGTTATAAAGTTGTTTATTTATGCTTACAATGGCATTTTAATTGCTTATAAAGCTTGCGTTATGTTTAAAATTGTATTAGAGTAGTGCTTCAAACCAAGTATGTATATCTTTTATTTGGAAGCACTGTTTATGAAGGAAGTGATGTATTTGTTTTTCACAGTGTCATGTGTATTTAAAAGAGCGTTATGTCCGCGCTCTTTTCATACCTCTGAAGAAGCTACCTTTTGTGAGTAGCGAAAACGCTGTTCCTTTGTATCTATTAAATTTGCGTTAAGGTCTTTTTGGTCTGAGTTCTCCATTTTTTGGCTTAAAGGCTTTGTGTTAGCTGTCATAGAAAGAGAGAGAGTGAGGGAAGTCAGATCTTTTGAAATCTGGTCATTACTTGGTTAACTTGACATATAACCCAAAATGCCACTGAAGAAGTTGGAATGATGAACATCTGTTTATCTTTATATTCAATTTGTCAAACAATGAGATAGAAACAATTTGTGTTTTGGAAGACTTAGTTTGGAAAAAAAAAACATGTTTTACAATTATTATCAACAAATCTGTGTTAGAACAATGGGAGCAATTATTTTATCGATTTTTGCCAACTTAGTTCTTACTAGGTGGGGGGAAAAAGTTTTTTTTTGTATAGGTATGAAGGTTTCAAAAATTGTACTTTTTATGTGTTATCCTGACAAGTTTTTATATGGAAAGGGAGCAGAGATTATTTTATAAAACAGAGTTATCTACAAATTTCCTAAATTTTACTTGCAATACTAACAAATAAGATGTAATTTTTCAGTCATATGATGTCTTTGAAAAAGATTCTAAGAGATTTTTCTTTAGCATTTATAAAGAAACCTACCTTTGTGTATGAATATTTACAATTGCAGAGTTTCCACTGTGTACATGTTAAGAGTTCTGTAGTAAATAATCAATGCATCATACTGTTCAAATTAATTAATTTTGAATTTAACAAGTATGTCACTGACTTCATTCATTTGCTCAGTGATAGAGGACAGAGCAAACTGTTTCTGTCTGCAAATCAGTTATTATTAGTTTGATTAAATATTTGGTAACTTTGAAGATGAAGCCACTTGTCATTAATAAATGCCATAGCTTCTCTAAGGTGGTGCTTTGTATTTTTGGTTTAGTTACACTTTGACACTGACCTTTTATCACCTTTTGTTTTTATCAAGGTGAAAGAATAGGTTGGAATAAGAAAACATTCAAACACAAACAGATCATTTCAGCAAAAAAAAAAAAGGATCTAGATTAATAAATGTAAGTATGACAAATATATATGTCAGAATATGCACTGTCATTTAGTTTTTTAGGTAGCCGGTTATACTACATGTGCATGCCAATGTTCTAAAAGCCATTTACTGATCACCATAAGAGCACAACATAAAGAGAATAAAGTCTACTTATTACATAAAGCCACCTCTCTTAGCTAGATCCTTCATCATGTCAAGCAGTAAACTTTGACTCTTGGGGGGATGGGGCTTCACCGTTCGAAGCAGTAGGCTTTGACTCTTGGGTGTGAGGGTTCATCATTCCAGGCAGTAGGCTTTGACTTTTGGGGCTGGGGGTTCATTCCCTTGATAAGCTCTCATCCTTTGATCCACCTATAACAAATAAATACACCTACAGGTGTGATGATGGGTTCTATATAGATAGTTAAAGCACCTTGGATAACCTGAGAAAAATGAAGGACTACTATAACCTACATCACGAATAAATGCTTGATATATAATGAACATATAAGGCATGATACATAGAATTCCTAAATCTTCATCTTCTTTTGGCTGTTCCCATTTGCGGTCACCACAGCGGATCACCTGTTTCCATTTCTTCCTGTCCTCTGCATCTTGCTCTGTCACACCGACCACCTGCATGTCCTCTCTCACCACATCCATAAACCTTATCTTAGGCCTTACTCTTTTTCTGTAACCTGGTAGCTTCATCCTTAGCATCTTTTTCCCAATATACTCAGCATCCCTCCTCAGCACATGTCCAAACCAACGTAATCATGCCTCTCTGGCTTTGTCTCCAAGCCTTCCAACCTGGGTTGACCCTCTAATATACTTATTCCTAATCCTGTCCACCCTCGTCACACCCAGTGCAAATCTTAACATCTTTAATTCTGCCACATCCAGCTCAAACTCCTGCCTTTTTGTCAATGCCACCGTCTCCAACCCATGTAACACAGCTGCTCTCACTACCCTCTTGTAGACCTTCCCTTTCTCTCTTACAGGTACTCGTCTGTCACAAATCACTCCTGACACTCTTCTCCACCCACTCCATCCTGCCTGTACTCTCTTCTTCACCTCTCCTCCACACTCACTGTTACTCTGAACTTTTGACCCCAAGTATTTAAACTCATCCACCTTCACCACCTCTACTCCTTGCATCCTCACCATTCCTCTATCCTCCCTCTCATTCACACACATTTATTCTGTCTTAGTCCTGCTGATCTTCATGCCTCTTCTCTCTAGAACATATCTCCATCTCTCCAGGGTCTCCTCCACCTGTTCCCTACTCTCACTACAGATCACAATGCCATCTGCAAACATCACAGTCCATGGGGACTCCTGTCTGATCTTGTCTGTCAACCTGTCCATCACCATTGCAAATAAGAAAGGGCTCAGAGCTGACCCTTGATGTAAGCCCACCTCCACCTTAAACGCATCTGTCACTCCCACAGCAGACCTCACTGCTGTCACACTACCCTCGTACATATCCTGTACCACTCTTACATACTTCTCTGACACTCCTGACTTCCTCATACAGTACCACAACTCCTCTCTAGGCACCCTGCCATATGCTTTCTCTAAGTCTTCTGACATTCTCTGTACTTCTCCATCAACACTCTCAGAGCAAACTTTGCATCTGTAGTGCTCTTTCCCGGCATGAAACCATACTGCTGATCACTAATCATCACGTTCCTTCTTAACCTAGCTTCCACTACTCTTTCCCATAACTTCATGCTGTGACTGATCAATTTAATCCCTCTGTAGTTACTACATCTCTGCACATCACCCTTATTCTTAAAAATCGGTACCAAAACACTTTTTCTCCATTCCTCAGGCATCCTCTCACTTTCCAAGATTTCATTAAACAATCTGGTTCAAAACTCCACTGCCATTTCATCTAAACACCTCCATGCTTCCACAGGTATGTCATCTGGGCCAGCAGCCTTTCCATTCTTCATCCTCTTCATAGCTATCCTTACTTCCTCCTTGCTAATCCATTGTACTTCATGATTCACTATCCCTACATCATCCAACCTTCTCTCCCTCTCATTCTCTTCATTCATCAACCCCTCAAAGTACTCTTTCCATCTCCTCAACACACTCTCCTTGGTTGTGAGTATATTTCCCTCATTATCCTATATCACCTTTATCTGCTGCACATCTTTCCTAGCTCGGTCCCTCTGTCTAGCCAATCGGTACTGGTCCTTTTCTCCCTCCTTAGTGTCCAACCTTTCATACAACTCTTCATATGCCTTATCCTTAGCCTTCACCACCTCTTTCTTTGCCATGCACCTCATCTACTTATACTCCTGTCTACTTTCTTCATCTCTCTGACAATCTCACTTCTTCTTTGCCAACCTCTTTCTCTGTATACTCTCCTGTACTTCCTCATTCCACCACCAGGTCTCCTTGTCATCCTTCTTCTGTCCAGATGTCATAACCAAGCACCTTTCTAGCCATCTCCCTTACTAGCTCTGCTGTAGTTACCCAGCTATTTGGTAACTCTCCTAAATAAATTAGTTTATTAAAGTACTGTCCTTAGGATTAAAGATTAATTAAGGGATAATCTGCCTTAAAAATCATTAGTAGTGCAGCATAGTTCTGTAAAAATGAGAAGGATTCACCCTGAGTAAATGTGGTGAAGGGGACAAAAATGCAGGGAAAGTAAAGATCAAGGAGGGTGAGCAGAGTAGGGTTTGGAGAAAAATGTGATATGAGTATGAGTGAAAGTGTAAATCAATATGTTTGTACACCTTTAAGAGTCTTTCTAGGGGCTTGCACAAGTGTATAAATACTGAATATGTGCGAGCCTGACTGCCATTTTCTAGTAAGCTGTTGAGATATAAGCATGTATGTCTAAGGAGTCTGTCAGTTAATCTGTCAGTTAATCAGTTTGTTTATATTTTGTACTGCTGCTATCCATCCTGATGTGTTTGTACATAATAAAGCATGTAAACGAACTACCACTCCTGTTCGTCTTTACTTGTGAAGCAAGACAAGTGACATGGTGTCAAAAAGGGATCCAGATACAGAACCGAAGGCACTCAGTTAAAGATGGAGGAATATAGAGGAGTGAATCATCCCTACTGCACATATAACTCATAAAGAACAGGTCAGAAATTTATTTCAGGTACCAAAGCTTATTTAAATGATTTCTTATTTGCAAAATACAAAACAAAGCACTCAGAAGGCTCTAAACAAATTTCTAGTTTTTTTTTCTTTTACTACCTACAAGCACTAGGAGTATGGCTGCTAGAGTAGAAACAGTTGAATTGGATTATATGCCAACGGTAGACATGCAATGGACTGAAATGAACATGAATCTTTTTATTTCCAAAGTAAGTGACTGTGAAAATCCACTTCTTAAGAGAGATGTTCCAATCTTGACTGAAGATAATATAAATGTGGATTTTTTTAACATTAAGAAGTGAACTTTTGACTTTGGAGAAAGATTTATGTAAGCTGAAAAGAGTACAATATGAAAGATTTCATTTAGAAATTAGTCTATCTGAAAAGATTGTCCCACGGGGTTTAAGAATTTTAAAAATGCCAACACAAATTGACTGTGATGAGCAGCTGCTATATGAATGGCAACAATTGAATCTTTCAACTAGTTTTAATTATCTGAAACTCCTTATAGCAGCAGTGGTGAGACAAGAAGCCATCGTATTAGATGCTATTAAAAGTAAATATATTAGCATCTGTAAGAAATATAACTCTGCTGCTTTGTCTAAATTATTAATAGATACAATAGACAATGTTAACATATATGCCAGGAAATTGTTGCAAAATAAATTTAACAAATTGCAAAGAGACCGTAAGGACTTTACAGCCAGTAATATTTTCACTTGGCCATGTGACTTAAAAAATAGTGCACGTATTACGTTATCAGATCAGCTTATACAACCAGATCTAGCTGTTAATGCTACGCTACAGTGAACGGGAAGCACAACAGATATACAGCGTATATCCAGCGAAACAGTTTAAATTTGTCAACACAAACTGTAACTAATACAGAAACATTGAATGTACCAAAAACTTTTGCTGATACAGTATTGGGGGCTAAAAGAAAGACCTTTGTTACTAGAGCAGAAGTCCATAAAGCGCCTGACAATACACTAATAAATGTAGACATGGAGAAAGATTCGAGTAATTTTTTAAAAGACTTCAACCAGATGGGCCTACATTTTCCTCTCTCTATGAGGGACAGATCTGTGAGCAAGAGGAGAGGGAGGCAGCAATCGAATCAATGGAGAGGCAGAAGTACTACCAGATACAAGCAAAAGATAAACGAAGAACTGGACAATTCGTATACAATCAAAAGAGCATTTCAAAAAACGTGCCAAGTAAACAATTACTACATAATCTTTCTAGACACATTTTAACTGAATTTGAGTATAGCGTCTTAGAGAAAGGTTTAACTTTTATACCTGCTGTTGATATGTCCATAACTGATGCTATATTTGATGTTAAAAAGTTTACGCATAATTTAACTCTAAAAATGATGTTTAGAGAAACGCAGTCTTCAGTTGATATGTTTGAAAGGCCAAGTACTTTTATACCAAAACAGAATTCCTTGGTCAATGCCTTTGAGCAAATTTGCATTTCTAGCATGTATAGCATATATAATCAGAGGAGTGATAACAAGAAGCAGTATAAATGGTATAATTTAAGTAAAAAGGAGTATCTTGCATTACAAGCTTTAGAGTATAATGATGAGCTGGTTATTATGCCAGCTGATAAAGGAGGGCAAATAGTGATTATAAATAAACTTGATTATGAAAATGCTATGTTTGAAATGCTAAATGATACTAAATTTGATGTCATTACTCAGGCTCAAGTGGAGGCTATGGTTCAATCTATATCTAGTACCATTAAATATTTAGAAATGGCATGTTTGATTACTAGTGATTTAGCTAGATATTTCTTCACACATTATCCCTCTGTACCTGTTATTCAGGGCAGACCAAAAATTCATAAACATTTTCCTAAGCCCCCACTTAGACCAATAGTTGCAGGACATAACTGGAGTACAGAGTCACTATCGATTTATTTGGAGAAACATGTTAGGAAATGGATTGACAAGTCTTCAATAGTGCTGAAAGATACAGAACATTTCTTGCATGATTTATATCAATTTGAAAAAGAATTTAATTATAAAGACCAATTTTTGTTTGTTACATTGGATGTAAATTCATTATTTACAGTAATACCAAATAAAACAGGTTTAGAATATGTAACAAAATTATTAGACGCAGATGATGAATTTAGTGAAGCAGATGTTAGTTTATTAACAACATTACTTAGTATTGTCCTCAACAATAATAGTTTTTCTTTTAGAGATAAGATTTTTAGGCAAAAACATGGAGTGGTCATGGGTAGCTCCTGTTCTAATAGTTACGCTAATGCCATCATGTTAGTGTGGGAAATGGATCATATATTAAAATGCCCATATAGTCATTTTATTTTATTTTACAGGAGGTTTGTTGATGACCTGTTTATTTTGTGGAAGGGGTCACTAGCACAGTTGGAAGATTTTAAAACTTACATTAATAGCTCAAGTGATTTTTTAAAATTTACAGTAAATGCATCTGAAGTGCATATTAACTTCCTAGAACTCTATGTTGAGAAAAATGAAAGAGGAAGAATCTATACTAAATTATATAGAAAGGAGTGTCATGCTAACTTATTGTTACAAAGAAATAGCATGCATCCTAAATATGTATTTAAGAATGTAGTCAGGAATCAATTTTTTGGGGCGTCAAGATTGAATGTTAGAAGTGAGGATTTTGAAAAACAAATGCAGAAAACTGAGGTTGAATTAGCAGCAAGAGGCTATGAAGCAGGACTTAATGAAAACTCAGCAGTAGTCAGATGACTAAGGGACACTGTAGCTAAACCTTATCTTTCAGCACCAAGAAATAAAGTTCAAGCAAGATATAGCAACAAACTTAATTTTTCTTTTAGTTACACTAGAGATGTTACTTCATATACAAGTGTAATCAGTCAGCATTGGGATATTTTAATGACTGATGAACACATAAGAGATATAGTGGGTAATAAACCACAGTTCTCTTTTAGAAATAAGAGATCTCTAAAAGATAGATTATGTTGTAGAAGGAAGGCTCCACTTGCATGATCAAATGGAGGCACTAAACCATGTGGCAAATGCAATTATTGTATGTATATATATATATATATATATATATATATATATATATATGAAGACAATGTTTTTAGGCATCCAGATACAGGAGAGGTTTTTAGTATCAGAGTACAAGCCACATGTGATGCGCTACATGTAGTGTATTTAGCAATTTGCTGTTTATGCAGTAAAATTTATGTGGGTAAAACGGATCGTAGCTTGAAGGAAAGGATAAGGGAGCATTTATACCACATAAAGAAATCTAATAATATAAATGCACTAGCTAGGCATGTGATTAATACAGATATGCAGCACATTTTTTAAATTCACAGTTTTAGCTATGAATATACCAAGTATTAGGGGAGGTAATATTAGAGTGAAGACAGAAGAAATTGAGGCACAATGGATAGTGAAGCTTAGAGCCAGTTTTGGGCATGGCCTCAATGAATCTGTACATATAAAACCAATTATGTCCAAAAGAGCTTTACGTAGATGATTTAAATGAATGCTATATTCTGTTTGCTATATATTAAGTGTTATTAGATATTTATTTGAAGTCAATATAGTTTAGAAAATGTTCTATATAAAAATGTTTTATAAATACTTTGTAAATAGTTTGTCCTTTTAAAATTAATGGTCATGTGATTTTAATTAGTATATAAGGTGCGTCCTTTGTTTTATACTCATGCACCTGATGAAGCTGTTGTGAAAGCGCTTGTGCTGAATAAGGAGAGCTGCTCAATTATAACAGAACCTGGTGGAATATTTGATGCATGCTGAATATTGTGGAGCCAAACCTTTGCTGTTTATTTGTCTTTTTTAATGTTTGAAATAAAGTCTGACTTACATAAAATGTATAAAATAAGGAAAACAACCACATTTTTTCACTCTGTGCTATTTTTTCACATTACTTAAAGCTATTCGAGATATCCTAAGTGTAAGAAGTATTCACAAGTTTGTGCAGTATTACAGCACAGTTATTTCGCAAAATACAGCCATTTCAAAGCATATTTCACAAAGCACAGTATTTCAAAGCATTTATTGTGCATTTGAATGTTATTACAAGTACTGACTGTGTGTATTTGAAAATAATTACAAGGGCCATATTTTCATTGTGTTTGGGCATACTTTTTTAGTATGGCTGAATGATTTCAAAAACCAGGTCCTCTTGCATTGATAATAATATTGTAGAGAATTGGAGAGTGTTTGAGCAAGTGTACAATATTTTTACACAAACGTCATTTTCTGATAAAGATGACAGTATAAAGGCATTTATTCTGCTTAATTTAGCTGGTTCAGAAGCCATTGAAAGACAGCATTCATTTGTGTATGCACCTGTTGTATATGCAGGAGAGGGGGATTGCAAAAATACAATTTCAATCGTATCTACACAAAAGGCAAACTTCTTCATCTTGCTGATACTTTATCCAGATCACCCAGAAATAGCACTGAACAGTGTGAAAATGAGAAACTTGATTTTGAAGTCATGGAAATAAGAAATTTTTCTTCCACACATCTTGATGAGCTTAGAAGTCATATAGCCTCAGACTCAGTTCTTCAGAAGCTCAACCACTTTATCAGTCAAGGATGGCCATCAAAGCAATCTTGCTTACCAGTTGACCTGCAACCATATTTTCCATACAGAGATGAGATTTTGTTTGACAATGACATTGTCATTAAAGGTCCAAAAGTGATTGTTCCAAAGTCCTTACAACAAGAGTATATTACTGTTTTTATCGTGGCCACCCAGGAGTGGACTCTACCAAAAGATGAGCGAGAAGACTAGTATTTTGGCCTTCGATGTCACAGAACATTGACAGAGTACTTTCATCTTGTTCTGTATGTAATAGTACTAAGCCATAGCAACAGAAAGAGCCACTTTAGCTAAACCAGATTCCTGGGCTACAATGGTCAAGTCAGCACAAAGTTATTTCTGACAATGGTACACAGTTTACAAGCCAACAGTTCAAATGATTTGTTGAAGAGTGGGATTTTACTCATTTTACGAGCAGTCCTGACTATCCATAGTCAAATGGTTTGGCAGAAAGTGGAGTTCAAAGTGTAAAACAATTACTAGAGAAGTTGAAATGAGACAATAGTAATGTTTTCTTGAATTTCTTGACTCTCAGAAATCTTCCTCGTAATAAACGGGTCTATATCAGAAGCTCAAACTTTCAAAAGTTCGAGTCTCATATGGTTGACCTTTGAAAGCTCAAAAGTTTCAACGGAGCTCACCGTAGAGAATATTTCCCTTTACTTCACTGTAGTGCAATCTCAAAATTGGTATATTTAAGTACCGGGGGGTGTGGGGGGTGCTGGGTGACTTGCCCCCCCTGCTCAGAGTATTCAGGAAGGATTTTTTTGTTTTTGTTAAGTTTTTATTATATATTTGATGTTTTAAAACTTCACTCATATGGTGTCGATCATATGAGCGTCAAAGTTTTAAAACTTTGAGCATAAGTGTCATCATCCCCTTTGGGAAAAACCCAGTTCCCATGAATTACCACATCGATGGTAGTCCACTGAACACAGAAGGCATCATAAGAGATCTGGGAACACAGATCGACAGCAACCTCTCTTTTGACCACCACATTGTCACTGTGGTCAGAAAGTCCTCCCCTACTTAGAGGTGATCTCTGCTTGACTTACAAAGCCATGTCTAACCATACTCTGTTAGAAATGCTACATCTAAAGAAATCCCACTCCCTCCACACTACACGCTCCAGAGACCGCAACCTCATTACCACAAACAACAGAATAAGTTGGAGGAACAGGTCTATAACCCACAGACTGCCCATGCTATGGAATAGACTTCCCATACATGTCAAGCAGAGCGCCTCACTGGCCCTCTTCAAGAGAAATCTTGATGAGTGGATGGGAAATAGAAAATTCACCCCTGGGATCACTCCAGTGGCTCTGCTTGACAGAGGCACTGGGAACTAAGGTCGGGTGGCACGATGTCAGGGTAATCCTATGGGCTAGGCTTGTAAAGGCTCCAGGGCCATTAGCCTAGTACACACCTATGAACCTATAATATAGACACGTAATAAACATCTTGATTCACCTGCACAGAGACTTCTGTCGAGACAAACCAGAACCACATTAACTTTTAGTAGTCAATTATTGGTTGCATGTGTCAAGAACAACAGATCAGTGAAAGCCAATCTGTTGAAGAAGCACTTATCCCAGAAGTCCTATTATCATAAGACCAGCAAACTACTCAATCCATTATGTAAAGGAGAGAGCGCGAGGATACAGACGTCCAAAGGTTTCAATCGGATTGGTGTCATGAAAAGTGTATCTCCAGAGCCAAGATCGTATATTGTGAAATTGCTAGGAGCAGAATTTAGGCAGAATCAGAAACATTTTATCCCGGTGTCTGAGCCTGTAATGCAGTATCATACCTGCGAGAAAGACTCTTTATCTCAGACTGACTTATCCAGCTTTCCAGTTCCAGAGGACATTCCAGTAAATATCCCTGTTCCTGAGAAGAATCCCAAAAGTCCAAAATCTGTTTATTCACCAATGACTATCCCTGCTGCTAAACTCAGTTCTGATTGATATATCACTCTATCAGGTCGCATTTCTAGACCATGTTTCAGATACACGGCAACTTGGACATAAAGACGTTATGTTTATTTCTTATTGTCTGTACAATTGCATGTTTCTTTTTTCAAATGTCATTATAATATGGTCAATTCATTAAAGAGGGAGGATGTAGATCAATATGTAGGTACACCTTTAAGAAGCTTTCTAGGGTCTTGCACAATTGTATAAATACTGAGCAAGTACAAGCCTGGCCGCCATTTTGTAGTAAGCTGTTGAGATATAAGCATGTGCATTTGTGTAGTCTGTCAGTTAATCAGTTTGTTTATATTTTGTACTGCTGCTATCCATCCTGATGGATTTCTAGATAACAAAGCATGTAAATGAACTATCCCGCCTGTTCGTCTTTATTTGTGAAGCAAGACTACCAACAGAAAGTATCTTAGAAAAAGCTAAGCTTTGAGTGAGATAGACAGAATATGTGTTTTGTTGATTAAGAACTCAATTAAAGCCAGATTATGTGTTTTGCTTATTAAGAACCCAACAAAGCCATAAAAAGCCATAACAATCTGTACTGAGAAAACTGGTAACAGTTAGGGCAGTGCAAGGTTGAACACTGAGCAGTTCTTGGAAAAAAGTGAAGAAGGGACTGATAAGTGATTACGAGAGACAGCATGTAATTATTCATGTGATATGAAGACAGATTACTTGTCAGGAGCAATGGAAGATAAATAAGCTATTAGAACTAAGAAGGAGCCTAGTAAATATGAAATGTTGGGGTGTTCTGCTGACTTTTCTGAAGTACTACCTGTACCTTTGGGTAGTTTTGTAAGGAAAAAAGAATGGTGGTTACAGTGACTGAATGACAGTTTGGACTAGGAAGAAAGGGTTTAATGTGATGCTGGGTGGGGTGAGTTCTGATTCAAAGAATGCTTGAATGTGTAAAAAATAGAATATACCTTATACTGCAAGGGTCAGCCTTATAAAAAATAGAGTTAGAAATAAACGATAGGTCTGTGACATTGCCAGATTAGGAGGTGATTAAACCACAAAATATATCTAAAGTAAAATAAGTTGACTGAAAAGAAATAAATGCTGAAAGGACTCCATTCGCAACTAAACAGCTTCAAGAATTTATTAAAATTTAAAAGCCAGTAAAATAACGTGAGCGCTTTCGTCTCACCACAGAGATTAAACAACATTGCCTATGGGAGGAGAATGGGAGAAGTAATGAAAAGTGGGGGCTGGATTTATGAGAGAAAACTTCAGTTAAGCAATGAAGAAGTATTGGTAAATGGTATAAATGTTGATAAGTTATAGACTTCAATGTTTTGTAATGCTGTAAATCTGAAAAAAATATGGAGAAGTCTGAAGTATTTTGGCATATTTGTGTGAAAGGACTCAGTAGGTGTTACAGACACATGTGCAAAAGGTGTGACATGCTGGAGATTGTATGTACCAGGGTAAAAACTTTTTAGAATGGACGGATGGGGTAGCTGGACAGTGTGGCCATATTTAACATACGTTACACAATAGGCTCTGAAGTGGAAAACAATGGTAAGATAAAGTTATATGATGGTAACATCAGGATCACTGTTTTTACAGTTAAAATTGCACGGACAGCCAAAGCAGATGAGTAAAGTGCACAAACCTCCTGGTTCTGGCACTAATGTCCTGTAGGCTTGTTGGTTTTATCGATGTAAGAGACAGAATATATTGATGATCATAAGGAATCTGTGTCTGCTAGAACTTGACTGAAGTATACTTCCCCTTACTTCAAGAGTAGAAAGAAAGAATTGTGTGAATGTATAGAGGTTCAGGAATTTCCCAACTTGTACAGCAAGGTACATAGAATAAGAAGATACCGGATGTGGTACTGTATAGGCATAAAGGTATACATACAATGGAGTTACTTCATGATTAGAAAACAGAGATCATGCAGGGCTACGGTTTAAGGCTAGAGTGAGATAGGGTGAGAAAAAGTTAGACCATGTGTGGTGCTACAATGAGCAAACTTTTATGTTGTATGAAATGAGAGTTAGAATAGTAGTGGCATAGTACTTATGGATAACAATGTGAGACTAAATAGCCAAGGGTAGAAGATTTACAAATGAATGTAAAGGTAATAAAAAGAAAGGCAAATATGTTTCAGAGGGGGTAGTTAAGGATGCAGTAAGAGAAAGGAAAATCTT
Organism: Protopterus annectens; assembly: GCF_019279795.1. Classification (NCBI taxonomy): domain Eukaryota; kingdom Metazoa; phylum Chordata; order Ceratodontiformes; family Protopteridae; genus Protopterus; species Protopterus annectens. The sequence continues at coordinate 1,610,042,623 of NC_056735.1, forward strand.
CATAGGCAATATCAAGGTAAAGACAAAAGATAAAAACTATGTTTCAGCAGGATAGTTAAGGATGAAATAGAGGGATGGAAACTCTTCATAGAAATGACACAGCAGAGATGAAAACTAAGAGCATTAAACTAATTAACACAGGTTCAAAAATAAATAGTAGTATAAAAGGAGACACTTTTTTTCTATAACCAATGGAAACAGTTAAACCTAATCTTATGAAACTAATTAATGGGGGGTGGGATTATTAGTAAATTGTTCCTGGTTTATTTTCTGTGAGGAAATCCAAAGGTTCCAGCATGGCAGAAGAAGGGGTTGGGGTTTGGGGGGAGGGTGGCTGGGGACTGGACAAACAGACTTACATTACTGAAAAGTGGGCCAAGAAATATTCAGAATTAAAGTAGATTAAGTGTCGAAGCCATAGTTAAGAGACTTGCAGGGGTGTTGGCAGGTCAATGTATGATTTATTGTGGCGGTAGCTGATGATTGAAGGCTAGCTACTATAACAGCCCTGTTCAAGGAAGGGTGTGGAACGTAAACAGACAGTTACAGATGAATGAGTGTCACTTTCAGCTATCAAGGTTATGGAGAAGACTCAGAAAGAAAGTCTGATGGGTAATCTGAGGGAAAACAATCTGTATGTCTCAATTCTGTATGGTTTTGTGGAGAAACTGTCTTGTCAGAGTAATCTCCTGCAATTGTACAGCTGGGTGACAAAAGAGCTAATGAAACCTCTACTGTTTAATGTGTATAAGACATAGTTAGGAATATAATAAATGTTTTATAGGAAATAAAAAGTGATCACTTAGTCAAATGATGGGGCAAAGAGTCTGAAAAGGGACATGGAAGGGTGTTTGTATGTGCAGGAAACTGACATCTTGTTCTAATGTAGGTAAGTACAGCATGATGTAACAGCCCTGTGGTGCAAAGGGACAAAATCATCATCATAGTCTGGCAGGCCAGAGTTTAAACAACAATCCCAGATGCTGGAGAAGCTGACTGCTGAGGAATGGGAACCAGCAACCTCTACTACTTCACCTATCACTGATAGAAGGTTTTGATAAGGTTTCTCTGCAAGAGAGCTATCTGTTTGGGAGGGGTATGTTTTAGCTGTACACAAAATAGTGACATTTGGACTTACCTAGCAGTGCACTGGCAGTATAGCCAGACCAAGTAAGTGGCACCACCCACCTGTTCTTCAGGAATGTAGGTCCTGTTTCAACAGGGTGCCTTCTGATCACTAGACAATAGTAAAGTCGCATTCTAAGTCACACAGAGATAGGTGACTCCAAACGTTTCCTGCTCTTATCAACACACAGCAAGCTGAAGATGGCAAATAAGCAGGCAAGAGGAATTAAAGGCTCATTAGGGACTAAGGTTTTTTGACCAAGGTTGGTAAGTGTAAATATAAAAATGGTAGATATCGCACTTCTGATTTGAAAATGTTGACAGACAGCAATCTTTGCAGGGTGAGCTTAAAAATCAGCCAATGAAAAGGTTTTGAAAACTAAGGTGGTTAACCCTCGATCATCAAAGAGTGTTGTAGAACTATGACGAGTCCTAATGAAATGTGATTATGTGTATATGTAAACTTCGGGAATAGAGAGTCATCTTGCCGATCTGGCCTCATGCCTTATTTGAAGTTCTGTGGAGTATTGTTTTAGGTATAGTAGTATTACAAAGGACATGAAATTACAGTGCTTCTGTAGGTGAAAGAAATGCTTATATAGTGAGCTTTAGAGATTTAGAAGGTCTATGGTTCAAAGACTGGAAGAGGCAGTAACATTGTTTTGTTTTTTACAATGCTAGACAAAGACTGTGAAAGGATAAATATGATTAGGATGGGGGGGTCAACAGCAGTTAAACTACTGTAATCAAACTTCACTTTAGATCACAAACTGCATTTCTGTGAATTTGTGCAGAGCTGATATAGCAGGGAACCAAATTCTCTTGACTGTGAGCAGAGTTGGAATCTTTTCCCATTTGATATTCCAAACTAAGTACACTTTTTGCAACTCAGTTTGCACTGTGCTGTATTTATATACTTGCTTAATTATTTATATATTTACTGTATTGTTTCTTTCATTTGTTGTTGTTTGCACTTTTTTTTTCCTGCCTGCCTTCCCAAGTGTTCTTGTAGTCTTAAACTCGGTGGCTTTGGATTTTCCCACCCCTGCTGTAAATCTGATCTTGGTCACTGCTCCCAGTCCAATCTCATTTGATCACTAAACAGTGCAGTGAGATTATATGGGCAGGACTACCCCCTTGCTTCTTTGACTTTGAACACTTCTGTTTCCTCCCTCTCTACTTAAAAAAAATTGTACACTTTATTCATTTACTGTAATTGTGTTCTTCATACTTTATTTCTTTATTTTTGCTGTGTGCTCTTAAGTGTTCGAGTGCTTTTATCCTGCTGAATTTAATACTGCTTGTTAGTAGCCTAATTAAATGTATCTGTTATTCTAAGCATTTTAAGCTTTGGTCTTAGCACTTGTGCTTCAGGCAAGTTACTTTACAAGTGTACACTCTTGTGGACAAACCCTTAACAAAATCTTCTCTCCATAAAGTCCTGCATACCATTGCTAGAATCTCCTTGTGTTCTGACTGTGTGTGTTTCTCAAACAATCTGGAAATATAGAGGTCATAAGCATATTTTTTGGCACTTTTTAACTGTTCAGAGTTCTGCACGGTCTTAATTTTTGCTTGACTGAATTATTTATGTATTTGCTAGCACTGTTTTCTGATACTCTAAGTGCCTTCATTTTGATTTTTTCCTAATTTACTGCTTTCTGTACTTGGTTTTATTTCTTTTTTAATTTAATTGCATTTTTTAAACTGTATTTGCTTTACTATTGCTACACACTCAAGTGTGCTACCTTGCACTGCATTTGAATTGTTTTTAATGCTGTTGTAGCTGCTTTTCTGTAAAAAAAAAAACAACAAAAAATGTTCTAAGCATGTTTCCCATCTTTCCTGTAACTAGTCTAGTCCATAGGTTCATAGGTTGGTACTAGGCTATTGGCCCTAGGGCCTATACAAGCCTAGCCATAACAATTCCCTGGATATTTCTTCCCACAATATTTACTTCCCTGGAACCCTGTCTAGCAGGGCAACTAACATGATCCCCGGGATGAATTTCCTATCTCCCATCCAATCATTAAGGTTCCTTTTGAAGAGGGCCAAGGAGGCACTCTGCTTGACATGTATGGGCAGTCTATTCCAGAGTATGGGGACTCTCTGGGTCAGGAACCTATCCCTCCAGCATGTTTTGTTCATTGTGATGACAAGGTTTAGATCCCTGGAGCATGTGGCTCTGAGGGATTGAGATTTCTTTAAGTGGAGCAGAGATCGCCTCTGAGTAGACGATATGCCACAGAGTATACCTGGAGTTTTTTTAGACGGTCAGCATATGATATCTGCTTTAGGCCTGTGATTCTTTTAGTGAGGTATTTCTGTGGCCTTTCCAGCTGTTGCAGATGTCTTGTGAGGTACATAACAAACGGGGCATTATAATCTATAATGGGTCTAATGAGGGATGAGTACAGTGGGACAATGACCTCCTTTTTTCTGGATAAAAAGCCCTTAGTCATGAGGTGTGCCACACAGAAGGATTTCCTGACTGTTGTGGCGATGTGGTTATCGAAGGTGAGACAACTGTCTACCTGTGTCACTAAGCCTCTCATCACACTTTCAATGTTTAATGTACTGCCAGCTATGTGGTAATTCATGGGTACATGTGTTTTTCCAAAGGGGATAACTATACATTTCTTGGCATTAAGCTTGAACCCATGGCTCTGGCACCAGGCATCTGTTTCTCTAAGGCACTTTTGTAGAATATCCACATCATTTGGGGATTCAATAATGGCTCCCAGTTTGCAGACATCTGCGAACTTTGTTAGCCAGAGTCCCTTAGTGTTGGCCTGTAATTCAGAGAAGTAGATACCAAACAAGAGTGGTCCCAGGACTGAACCCTGAGGTACTCCACTTGTCACTTGTCTGGAGGTGGATTTGGAGTCAGCTACTTTTACAGTCTGGGCTCTGTCAGTAAGACAGTTGGCAACTCATCAAGTGATGCAGGGATTTATGCCCAGCTTAGTAAGTTTATCTATGATTCCAGAGTGGGAGATGGTGTCAAAGGCCTTGACTAGGTCCAGATAGGCTGTGTGGACCACCTTACCCTCATCCACAGCTCTGGAGACTGATTTGTAGAAGTCAATCAGATTCAGGAGACAAGATCAGCCCTTCACAAACCCAAAGTGGGTGGGGTCCAGTGTTTGAAGGTTGTCAATGTCTTTAGGACTGTTTGTAAGCTTCTGAGCTCCCAGGCCTTTCTGTGTTGGAGGGAAGCCTTCTAGCTTATAAGTGGGAGTGGTAAGCACTAGGTAGCCTATCTACCACAAGAGGAATGGTTTCTGGCCCAGAAATTGTAATTTATTGTCTATTTGGGCAGTTTTTCATCCCTTTCAACTTTCTGGTTTAAAAGCTCGCATTTGCATGGGTTTGCGCTTGTTTAAGCTCCGTGGATCCAGTTTTGGCATCCTGCAGACTGCAAGAGCATCAAGAAGGAGTAAGAGATACACTAAATGCCTCCATTTTGACTTCTTCCTAATTTACTGCTTTCTGCACTTGTTTTTAGTCTTTTTTTTTATTTAATTGCATTTATTTAAACTGTATTTGTTTTAATATTGCTACACACTCAAGTGTGCTAGCTTGCACTGCATTTGAATTATTTTTACTGCTGTTTAAGCTGATTTTCTGTTAAAAAAAATTCTAAGCTCGTTTCCCACCTTTCCTGTAACTAGTCTAGTCCAAATACATATATGGTGTATCCAGGACTTTTTGTAAACTTCTTAGCCCCCCAAGCCTTTCTGTGTTGGAGGGAAGTTGTCTAGCTTTTCAGTGGGAGTGATAAGCACTAAGTAGCCTATCTACAACAAGAGAAGTGGTTTCTGTCACAGAAATTGTAGTTTATTGGCCGTTTAGGCAGTTTTCCATCCCTTTCAACTTTCTGGTTTAAAGGCTTGTGTTTGTGTGGATTTGTGTTTATTTAAGCTCCGTGCAGTGGCACCAAACTGAGGTAAACTATTACTGGAGCCAAAAAGTCTGCTCTTCAGCTTTTCCCTTAGATCTTGCTAGTTCTTTCTCTCTTTCTTGCACTTCAAATACTTAATCGCTTTACACTTCAACAGGTTTTGTAGCAATTGTTGTAGCACACCTAAGTGCAATCAGCACTAGTTGTTCTTCATGGAAATAGCTCCAGTACTTAGTAGTTATAACTACCCCTCCTGGCATGATTAAAGGGCAGTTTCCTGTGCTTTCTCCTATTAACCTGGTACACTTGGGCATTCTGAGGCAGTGTAGCAACTGCCTCATGTACATACACAGCCCTCTCCTGTTACCTCCCAACACTCAGACTTATGAGAGATGCACTTATATCACCAAATTGAAAGCTATGCACTCCCCAGCCAAGACCAGACTAACTGGTCAAGAGAAGAGGGTCAACACTTGCACCACACTATATGGAATACATAGCCCTCCAGAACACACACCATCACAGCTCTCACATAAAAACACAAACCACACACCCACCTTTGCAGAGAGTCTCAATAGAAGTATACCTAAACAGCAGAGACCTCAAAGACAGAAACGCACTCGACTACCATAACGCAGCACAAACCACAAGGCACATAGCTCACCTCCACAGTGTGCCCCTCAACCTAAGCCCCTAAGGCTAAACACCTTCCCCAATACACTAATCATAGGTGAATCAATAGTGAGGCACACAGATGTCCTACTCACTAGATTGAATAAGGAGAAGGTAACAGTCAGCTGTTTATCAGGTGCTAGAATCTGGCGCATAACACATGCACTCAGGTCACTCCACAAGTACAAGTATGACTCTATCATTGTCCATGTGGGTGTGAATGACCAGAGACATACCTCCCTGGACTATATGAAAAGAGACATGGTGGAGCTCTCAGATTATGTGGCCCAGGCAGGTATGACCCTAGCCTTGAGCAATATCCTACCATCACCCAGAATGATACCAGAGTACAAACAAAAAATGATTGACTTCAACAATTGGCTAAGTTTCTGGTGTCATTATAATGGGATCCAGTATCTGTCTACTTGGGATGACATGATTGACAGACCTCGATATTTTGCCGGAGATGGCCTGCATCTGTCACCCCTGGATTTCCAGGTACTGGCTAAGGCTCTTGCCACCCCTATAGTGCCTTTTTTAGGTGGTATTCAAAGGACCAAATTACCACCATAACAGCTATAAATAAATGCAATCTGAGGGTCATGCTACTCAATACTAGAAGTCTAAATCTCAAGATGCACTCGCTCAAAGCACTCCTCAAAATGGAGAACATTGACATTTGTGCTGTAATGGAGACCTGGTTTAAAGCAGCAGAAAGGACCCCTGTGCTACCAGGCTATATCTCATTACACACCTTTCAGCTCAAACTCAAAAGGCAGTGGTGTCTCCATATTCATAAAGGATATGCACACCTCCAGACTAGTAGCCCAGCATAACGTATCTGAGATACTTCAGGTACAACTAACATTGGGTAAGACAGAGATCCAGGTCATAGCCTGCTATAGGTCCCCAACCATGTCCCTAGATTCTCACTCCATGTTCGTAAGCACCCTAGAATATATCAAGGTCCAACCCAACACTCTCATACTAGGAGACTTCAACTACCCCTCCATCAACTAGGAAAACTACTCAAGCACCAATACACTGGCCCAGCGCTTCCTGGAATTCATCAATTCCAATGCCCTGGGCCAGCTCATTCTGACCCCCATTAGAGGAAGTAACATCCTTGACCTGGTTATTACTAACATGGGTGACCATTACTCTACACCAATAGTCAATCCCTCCCTGGTCAGATCTGACCATAAACTAATCACCATGGAATTCCACATCTCACCAACACACACCCCTGCAAAGGTAACCACCTTGAAAAATTTCTCCGAAGCTGACTTTGGGCTCCTAAAACCAGAGGTGGCTAATTTCACGGCACCTATGCCAATGGAAAATAGCTGCATGACTGTCAAATAATACACCAATGCACTGTACTAACATGTAGATAAATGCATGTAACTAGCCATACCCAACAGAACCAAGACAATCTCCTCCAAAAAAGGAAGCCAATCTGGTGGTCCCCCTGCCATTAATAAACTCTACAACAGAAGGAAGAAACTGTTGCAGAAAAAGGTGAAGTCCCAAGACTGGAAAAACTCCCTTATTAGCCTCAACAAAAAGTTGAGATCCTCACCAAATCCTCCAAAATCAGCTATGAATGCAGAATTGCGGCAGACAGTAAAAACAATCATAAAGCCTTCTATAGTTATATCAAGAACCTCCACGGCAATACCCAGATTTGCTCTAAGTTACTGCATAATGGTACCTCCTATACTGAGCCAACAGATATTGCCAACATACTGGCAACAGATTCAGTGCCAACTTTACCCTCTCTCCCCCCTAAAGGACCAATCATAATACCGGAAGAATGCCAAGCACCCAGCATTACTGCAGCACAGGTTAAAGCTGCATTGTACAAGGCCAAGAATACATCTTCCATGGGACCCGATAATATCCCTGGCTGTGTTCTACATGAACTACAAAGTGAACTGGCACCACATCTGTGTGCCTTGTTCAGTCACAGCCTCACCTCAGGCTTTGTCCCTACCAAATGGTGCTCTGCTGCAGTCATCCCTCTTCATAAAGGGGGAGCAACTACAGACCCTGGAAATTATTTCCCCATTAGCCGGATGAGTCTGATATGTATAGCTATGGAGTGCATCATCATGGACCTGATTAACAAAGATATAGGAAATCTCCAAACTCTAAACCCCATGCAATTTGGCCTTGTGAAAGGGAGATCATGACTCCTCAACCTGGTTGACTTCTTTGAGTCAGTAACCAGGGCTGTGGATAAAGGTACGGCAGTGCATACAGCCAACCTCAATCTGGCCAAGGCCTTTGATACCATTTCTCATTCGGGAATTATTGATAAACTCACCAAACCAGGCATCAACCCCTATATCACTAGGTAGTTTGCAAATTGGATCATAGATAGAACACATAGTGTGAAAGTAGCAGACTCCAAGTCAGACTGCCGACCAGTCACAAGTGGAGTTCCACAGGGATGGGTCCTGGGTCCTCTCCTGTTCTGCATCTACTTCTCAGAAGTCCAGGCCAACACAAAGGGACTCTGGATGACCAAGTTTGCAGATGACTGAAAGCTGGGAGCCATTATTAGCTCCCCAAGTGATGCAGATATCCTACAGAAAGGCCTCACTGAGACCAATGACTGGTGTTAAAACCATGGCCTTAAGCTTAACCCAAAAAATGCGTCATCATCCCCTTTGGTAAAAACTCAGTTCTCATTAATTACCACATTGATGGGAGCCCACTGAATACTGAAGGTGTTATAAGAGATCTGGGGATGCTGGTTGACAGCAACTTCTCCTTCGACCACCACATTGCCACTGTGGTCAGAAACTCCTTCTATGTGGAACATCTCATTACCAAGGGTTTTGCATCCAGGAAGAAAGAGGTCATCTCTCTCAACTCTTCCCTCATTAGACCAATCATCGAGTATAATGTCCCATTTGGCATGTACCTCACTAGCCACCTGCAACAGCTTGAGAGGCCACAGAAATACCTCTTGAAGAGGATGCTAGGCATTAAACACATGTCCTTCATGGACAGACTCAAAAGACTCCAGATATTCTCTGTCTTATATCACCTACTTAGAGGCAATCTCTGCTTGACTTACAAAGCCATGTCTGACCAAGCTCTGTTAGAAATGCTACATCTAAAGACATCCCAATCCCTCCACACCACACACTACAGAGACCTCAGCCTCATTACCACAATCAACAGAACATGCTGGAGAGATAGGTTCCTCACCCAGAGACTGCCCATGGTCTGGAATAGACTTCCCATACATGTCAAGCAGAACACCTCACTGCCCCTCTTCAAGAGAAATCTTGATGAGTGGATGGGTAATAGAAAATTCACCCCGGGGATCAGTCCAGTGGCTGTATTTGATAGAGGCACTGGGAACTAAAGTTGGGCAGCATGATGCCAGGGTACTTCTATGGGCTAGCTTTGTAAAGGCTTCAGGGCCATTAGCCTAGTACACACCTATGAACCTATGAACCTATGTGTGGGGCTTTTTTTTTTTGACATCATTGGTAGTAAATTGTTAAAGTCAACAAAAAAATAAAAAAGGACTAAACTCCAGCAGTATAAATCAATAAAAAAGTTTTAATAAATAACGCAATGTTTTATAAGCGCTTTCATCTCACACAGAGACTTATGAAGTCTCTGTGTGAGATGAAAACGCTTATGAAACATTGCGTTATTTATTAAAACTTTTTTTATTGATTTATACTACTGGAGTTCAGTCCTTTTTTATTTTTTGTTGTTATTTTGAGTTTGGCTACTACTCTCGATTTTACAAGTTAAATTGTTAAAATCACCTGGCAAACAAGACAAAAGTAGCTTCTTTATCTCCTATTTTGTATTGTATTTCTTCATGTCAGTTAAGCAGACTGGGCCACAAGATGACCATTTTCAGTCATATACTAGCTATAATCAGTAAAAAATAAAGCAATAATACAAAAAATAGATAATATAACAAATACACCGACAGAGGATCAGTGTAAATGAAATGCAAGGCATCAGGTGTATATAGGTAAAGCATTTAAATGCACAGAATTGAGATAATATAATAAGCAGATACATTTCTAGGCACATAACTATGTATCCACACAGTGTTTGCAAAACTAGAACTTTAAGTACAAATAATGTCAGGAACTATTTATCCATGGTGAAGTAAATTAAAAAACTGTGTTACAAGTTACTGACAATCATACCCAGAAAGGAGAAGCATATAATTTGGTAACCAAGTTACACTTAGATTAGACTTACATCTTCTAATAACCACAGTCAGATGACCTTTTATATTAGCTAGGAAATTATGAAACACTATGGTGCAGATTCAATAAAGCCTACATGGTGCAATGAGTCCATCTGTATATCTCGGTGCAATGCGCACATGGTAATGCACTATTTTGTATTCAGTAAGTGGTTCAACATGCTGTGTAGAGCCAAGCAAATATAGTAAACATTGTGGCATTCTATTTACAGCAGCTGAATTGTATGTTAATCAACCAATTCAAGATGGAGTAGCTATTCAAGAAGCTATAAAGCAAGCATGTAAACTCAGTATAAGTTTTCCTTGCGAGTTCCAAAACCTATTGAAATACAGCCATGCAAGGTACTCTATACAGAAACAATGTTAGGGTCTGCAATTGCTGTTATACATATGTATGTACAGCAGGCACAAGTCTATACTACTGCTGCTGCTGCTGGAAATAGACCCCAGCCAAGAAGGAGAAGGGTATTTAGACCCTTGTTAACTTACCATGGTCTGCATGATGTAGAAATTGTAGAGCACTACAGGGCTGATAGAGATACACTACAGAAGATCTGCAACTGCTGTTGTCTATAAATGATAAGGGCAAACCGAAGGGAACCAATACATGTGGAGATTAAGTTATGTATGGCTCTTAGAATATTTGTTACAGGAACCTTTCAGAGGTCAACAGGGCATATGCTAGGGATATCACTGGCATCACCATCCAGGATCCTACATGAATTCCTGAATGCTATGCTACAACATGCCACTGATTACATGCAAGATTCCCTGCGCACCCACATAAATACCAGGATGACTACACAATTGCAAGAGCAAAATTCCTGAAACCCAACTTTTGATGTGGCAACACACAATTAGTACTTCGCTCCCCCACCCCCAAAATTACAGACAAATGACAGTTTGTAGAAACCAACGACTAACACATAATTCACTTGTTATAAATACTTGCCACATGATTTTCACAAAATGTGTACACATTTACAACACAAAAGTCAATTTTATATGATTGCTAGGCACCTCTCGCCGTGCCCAGCACTCCCTTGGCAATGTCTATGGACCAGCTTAGAAATATAACACCCCTGTGTCATTGACAATATATTACTTTACATTGCCATAGAATAAGATAGAAAAGACTGTTAAGGTAACCACTTTTAACAATAAACTATCTGTGAAAGTCAATGCATGGCAAAAATGCCTATGCCAAGAGTGAAGTGAAAGTGCATACAAATAGTTTAATCATCAAATATATATATATATATATATATATATATATATATATATATAGGGTTTATGTTATATATTCAAAGCTTAAAAATTTCAAATCTCATATGTTAGGCAACATCTGAGCGAAACCTGAAACATCGAATATATAATAAAAAAGTAAAAAAATAAAAAACTTACCTTAATGCTCAGAGCACCCTGCACCCCCCCACCCCCACCCCTACTCAAAGATACCAACTTCGAGACCGGATGGAGCCATTGTCTTTCACCTTCAAACTTTTCAATATGACATTCAAACTTTGAAACATTTGGCAATTTAATAGGGACCCTATATATACATACATACATATATATATATATATATATATATATATATATATATATATATATATATATATATATATATATCAGTTTTCTTTGTAACATGTGAACAAAGTAAACAAATCTAGCATGTGCCTGAAAAATACAAGCATACCTTAGCAAAATCAGAAGCCTTCTGTGCAGATAAATCTAAAGGAATGTCAATTCTCTGTGTTCTACAAATAGACAAGTCCTCTCAACTTCAAGTTCCCCTAGCTGCATGGTTACATTGTTATAATGTAGACTCATGCCTCTGAGCATGGTGAAGATGCAAATGAGTTGTGAAATCATTAGAATTGCTGAATTTCAAACTTTTGGATCCGTGTATCAGATTTAAACATAATGTATGCATTTTCTCAGTGTTTGTTGCTAATGGATTGCAACTGTGAATGGTTAGTGGGAGGGAGAAGGAATACACAACAATTTAAACTTCCTACCTGCAGTGGGTGTGTCAGCCAGGATACACTTACAAAGTGTAGAAGTAATTGTAACAAGCTGTGAAATAGAAGTAAGCAGCACATGTCTCAGTTTCAGTGCACTAATAGCCAAAATCAACTTCCTTTAATGAAACGTGTATTTTATTGTCATATAATATTGTTATACATTTAAGGACAATGGTACAAAATGCCCTATTGACTGCATGTGTGATAGCACAGCACAGATACAATATGAATGAACACAATATAAAGAGAAGACAGAGCAGCACTGGTACAAACAATGTTTGTAAATGGGTGTGTGATCATTCATTGCACTAAATATGCATACAATACATGTACAAACAACTGAGAGTGTACAAGTGTTGTACGTCTTTATAATACTTCCCCTGGCTAGCCTTTAGCAAGTTCCTCCACCGCCCACCTCTTTTCACAACTACGTTATCATCCCCAGCCTCCTCTAGTCTATTCATTTTCACCTAACTCCTCCTAAAATACCCACCCCATCCTGTCTCACCCCCTACCTAGCCTTCTTGTACTGCTTTCTCCTCTAGCTCTCCCTCCAACCCCTGTACTGAGATCTCCATAACTTCATTCTCTGCTCTCAACAAACTCTTTATTACCTGTAAGTTACCCTGATAATCTTAACCTACTTCACAAAAAGTGACAGCACCAGTTCAGCTATTACAACAATGTCTGAACTATAATTGGTTGCATCCATACCAACACATCTGTATATATCTTGGAATAACACAAGAAATGTATATTGTATACTTTGTACTGAAGTGTACTATTCTATTTTTTCCCTTTCTTGCATTTTAATTTCTCCAAATTGTTTAGATTTCTAATACCATGATGGGAATGGACCCCATTCCTAAGTCAAAGTACGATTGAAGTTCATGAAATTAGTATTGTTTCAGTCTTTGATGTCAGCCAGAAGTGCTCTTTGCAATTCATATGGAGTTACATGTATTGGTAACATATCTAAATATGATTGTAGATTCTTTTTATAAGACCCGTTCCTCCTACTACTATTGGAACTGTCTGAGCATGTTTCTTCCACATTGCTCTCATTTCTGCCTGCAAATCCTGATATTTTTTGACTTTGTGTGTCTCTATACACAAGACACTGCTGTCCCTGGGTGTAGCGATTTCAATGAACAATGCTACTTTTGTCTTATTTTCATGGATCACTATATCCAGTTTTCTAGCATCTATCTTTTGAACTGTTATTAAAGGATGACCCCATGTGACAGAAACTTCATCATTTTCTGTGAGGCTTTGTGGCTCACGTTTCCAGTGTTTTTCAGCTACTTCATAGGTTCATAGGTTCATACTAGGCTATCTGCCCTAGGGCATTTATAAGCCTAGCCAGAGTGTGTTTGGCTTTAGCCACCCATTTTAAATTAATTTTGATATGCCCTTTTTCAAGGTTAGTATACTGTGCCTCTGTCTAACAGTGACACAGAAGTGATACCCGGGGTAAACCTACGATCTCCCATCCACTCATCAAGATTCCTCTTGAAGAGAGTCAGTGAGGGACTCTGCCTAACCTGGACTGGAATTTTATTCCAGAGTGAAAGGAGCCTCTGGGTTATGAATCTGTCCCTCCAGCATGCCTATTTATTTCAGTGCTGAGGTTCAAGTCTCTCGAGCGTGTAGCTCGATGGGATTTGGATTTTCTGAGGTGCAGCATGTCCCTTAATTCCGGGTTGGACATGGCCTTATCGTCAGGCACAGGTCACCTCTGAGCAGGCGGTATGCCACTGAGTAGAGCTGGAGTTTCTTTAACCGGCAGCATATGGCATCTGTTTGAGCCCTTTGATCCTCTTGGTGAGGTACTTTTGGGGTCTTTCCAGTTGCTGCAGGTGTTTGGTAAGGTACATCCCAAAAGGGGCATTGTACTCGATTATGGGCCTGATGAGGGATGAGTAAAGAGGCACGATGACCTCCCTAATCTAGATGTGAATCCCTTCATGATTAGGTGGGCTATATAAAATGTTTTCTAACCCCTTTGGCCACATGGTTGTCAAATGAGAGATTGCTATCAACTTGGGTCCCCAGGTCCCTAATTACTTCTTCTGTACTTAATGGATTACCACCTATGTGGTAATTTGTGGGCACTTTGTTTTTGCCAAAGGGGATGACTATACACTTTTTGGCGTTTAGCTTGAGGCCATGGCTCTGGCACCAGTTGTCTGTTTCTGTGAGGCCCATTTGGAGGATGCTTGTGTTGGCTGGAGAGTCGATTATGGTGCCCAGTTTGCAGTCATCTGCAAACTTGGTCAGCCACAGTCCTTCCGTGTTGGCCTGTACCTCCGAGAAATATATACCAAACAAGAGAGGTCCCAGGACTGAGCCTTGTGGGATGCCACTTGTAACTGGTTTGGAGTCTGACATGGCTCCAGCAATTCTAACCATGTGGGTTCTGTCCTTGAGCCAGTTTGCAACCCATCTAGTGACATAGGGGTTTATATTTAAGCTGGTGATCTTATCTATAATTCCCGAGTGGGGTATTGTATCGAAGGCTTTAGCGAGGTCCAGATAGGCTGTGTGGACCACCTTCCTTCATCAATGGCCTTGGTGACTGTTTCAAAGAAGTCAACCAGGTTTAAGAGGCAGGATCTGCCCTTAACAAAGCCAAACTGGGTAGGATCCAGTGTTTGTAGGTCCCCAATATCTTTATTTATGAGGTTCATGATGATCCTTTCCATAGCTTTGCAGACCAAGCTAGTCAGGCTTATGGGGCGATAGTTTCCAGGGTCCGTTGAGGCACCACCTTTGTGGAGAGGGACCACTGTTGCTGTACGCCACTCTTTGGGTACATATCCTGTAGTAAGGCTGAGATTGAACAGTAGTTTTATGTTTGGGTTTAGCTCTTCTTGGAGTTCATGTAGGACGCAGCCTGGGGCACCGTCTGGTCCCATTGATGCTGTGTTTTTTGCTTTGGAGAGGGCGGCTCCCACCTGAGCATCTGAGATGTCAGGGGGGCAGCACTCTGCTGGGATAGATATTTGCCCTTTTGGTGGGGGGGGGGGGAAGAAGTTTGCACTAAACCTGTCAGCTAGGATGTTGGCAATGTCTGTGGGATCAGTGTATTTTTTGTCATTTTGGACTAATTCTGAGCATATCTGGGAATTCCCACCCAGGTTCCTAACATAACTAAAGAAAGCCTTGTGATTATCCTTAGTGTCCTGTGCAATTTTTCTCTCGAAGCTGGCCTTTGACGATTTTATGAGTGCCCATAGTTTTTTGCTAATACTGATCAGAGATGCCTTCCCTTTTAGGGATTTTGCTCTATCATGTAGTAGCTTCCTCCTTCTATTTTATAGTTTGTTTATGGCTGGGGTCCACCAGACAGGTCGTCTGCCTTTGGAGGATTGGGTCTTGGTTTTATTTGGGATTGCATGATCCATGCATTCCTGAAGGTGTTCATAGAATGCATTTATAAAGGATCCTGCGGTCTGGGCAGATTTTCCACAGGCCGGGGCTTTGAAGGATTCCACCTCGGTTTTGAGGAGTGTGAAATTTGCTTTAGAGAAGTTTTTCACTGTGGTTTTCTGGGCAGGGGGTGGGGTCGGGATGTGAATATCCAGTGAGATCAGTTCATGGTCTGATCTTACCAGTGAGGGATACACTTCTGGTCTGGAGCATAGAGTCCCCATGTTGGTGATGATCAGGTCTAGTTTGTTTTCCCTCTTGTGGGAGTGGTAACAAGTTGTTCCATAGCATTTGAGTTTATGAATTCTAGGAACCTTTGGGCAAGGGTGTTGGAGCTAGAGTAATGCTCCCAATCTATGTTTGGGTAGTTGAAGTCACCCAATATAATGGTGTTTGGAGAGACCTTCATATTTTCCAGTGTTCTCAGGAAGGCCGAGTGGGGTTCCTGGGTTTGGGAGGGTGGTCTGTAGCAGGCTATAAACTGGAAGGCAGTTTTACCCACTGTTAGTTGCACATGGATAGTCTCTGATGCTTCATGCTTTGCCACCAACCTGGAGGTGTGGGTATCTTTGATGAATACCATAATGTTTGCACAATCCCCAGTGCAACAGTCTTGCCACATTATTAAGTCTTTCACTATGCAGTCCTTCTGCCATTAGTATGTCACAACCAGCAATGAGGTGTGCAACTGTTTCCAGTTATGTTTTACAAAACCTACATTTGTCTTTATTTCACACATGTTCAATGAACTTTGTAAACCAATGTGTATGTAGCCTACTATCCTGGGCCACCAATATTAACCCTTCATCTCTTGTTTTGAATTTTAACCACTCCTGTATTCGATCCTTGTCAACGTGAGGTTCTTCCAGAAGTTTTCTATACTTGCAACTATATTTATGCCTTTTCCACATTTCCTGCCTTCTCATCTGGTCTTTCAACTTATATTCTTTCTCTCTTTTCTTTTTTTGCACATTCAGTTGCTGCCTGATTTTTATCTACTTGTCGTTTGATTTCCATTCCTACTTGACCGCAATATGCTTCTGCTAGACTAAACAGGGAAGTCATCTTAAATTTATTCTCCTCATATTTCAAAACTTTCACTACATTTGTGTCTTGTGAGGTCAGCAGATATGTGTGCAGTCTCACAACTGCAGATCTGTACATATAATCAGTTTCAAGGAGGCCCATACCTCCTTCGGAATGGGGAATATATAATCTCGGTATGGACTTATTTTTATAAATCATTTGGTGAGCATGAAGCATCCTTCTTGTTTTCTTGTCTAATCTATCCAAGATGTTTTGGGACCAGTCAATCACTCCAAAACTGAAAGTTAGGACAGGAAGAGCAAATTGGTTTATAGCTTGGATTTTGCTCCTAGATGTCAATGCTATTTGCAGGATTAATTTAAGTTTTCTAAAGTATTCCTTACTACGTTTTATTCACATTTGTTCATGTTTTATTGTTGATCCTTCATCAGTTCCAAATATTTATAACACTCCCTCTTGCACAAGTTCTTTTGTATCACATTCTTGTCCCAAACTGATGTTTTCCTCCTTTAAATGCTTTTGCACATTTATCAAGGCCATTCCTCATCTGATAAGCTATACAGTTTTAAATCATCGACAAAGAGAAGCTGAGAAGTCTTCACACATGTTGTTTTCTAGGTTTCAAATTATAGCCATAGCCTAAGCTATTAAGTAGTCAGCTTAATGGGTTCAGGGCAAGACAGAATACCTGGAATATCCCCCTTTGAATTTTTATCTCTGGAATAATAATTTATCCTTTATCATGGCTTAATTGCAAAGTGGTCTGCCACTGTTTCATGGTCACTGTAATGTAGTCGATCAGTGTATGATGTATCTTATATATTTTTAAGTACTCTTTTATTCATGAAGGTGGGATACTATCAAATTTGTTTTGTAGTCAATCCATGCCATACTTAGATTCTTCCGATTTTTACAGTTCTCCTCTATGACTTCATTTGACAACAAATGATCCTTTGTCCCATATGACTTTCTTTTATTGCCCTTTTGTTCTGTTGCTATAATTGAGTTTTCTTCTAAATGACTATAAACTCTGTCATCATGAATTCCAGTGTACAGTTTATGCATCGTCGGAAGGCAAGTTATTGATCTATAATTTTTACGGTAGCTTACAGGTTCACTCTTAAGTAGGAGCATTGTTTTTCCTGTTGTTAGCCAGGTTGGTGTCTGTTCAGGGTGCACATAAAAATAGTTCTTACTCAGTGCTAAATCTTTATGCAAAGATATATAGACTGTATTTATATAGCATATATCATGGACAGAAGTAGGTTAAAATTAAAAAAGATAGCTGGGTGCACAAGACCCAGAATAAAAAAGTACCCAAAAATACTTTTAACCAGAAGTTAGGTACTGTATCTGGGTCTGGGGTTTTCCAGTTAGAGGCTTTTCTTATCTTTGTTTCAATCTCTCTGGCTGTTAATTCATCCCATTTCATATCCTGTACCTTTAAACTTATAGGTTCATAGGTTCATAGGTTGGTACTGGGCTATCTGCCCAAAGGCATATATTAGCCCAGCCACATTGTGCGGTATTCACCGCCCCTTTAGTAGTTCCATAGACCCTTGTACTAGCAGCTAGTACCCTTGGCCCCTATCTAGTAGTGCTGTTGGTGTGATCCCCGGTGTGAACTTTCTGTTACAAATCCACTCATCAAGGTTCCTCTTGAAGAGTGATAGTGAGGGGCTCTGTCTTATGTAGATTGGGACCCTGTTCCATAGTAAGGGAAGTCTCTGCCAAGGGAATATATCCCTCCAGCATGTTCTGTTCATTGTTGTGTTGAGGTTTATATCCCTAGAGCATGTAGCTCGAGTAGATTTGGTTTTGCTAAGATGAAGCATGTTCAACAATTCTGGGTTGGACATGGCTCGGTATGTTAGACAGAGATCGCCTCTGAGAAAGCGGTGTGCAACAGAGAAGAGTCTTAGCTTTTTTCAATCGTGCTGCATAGGGCAACTGTCTGAGGCCAGTAATCCTCTTGGTTAGCTACCTCTGTGGTCTCTCCAGCTGCTGGAGATGTCTAGACAGGTACATTCCAGTTGGTGCATTGTACTCAATAATGGGTCTGATGAGAGAAGAGTAGAGGGGCACCATTACATCCGTAGATCTTGATGCGAACCCTTTCGTGATCAGATGGGTCACATAGAAGGATTTTCTAACCACTTTGGCAACATGGTTATCAAAGGAAAGCTGACTATCTACTTGGGTCTCTAGATCCCTTATTTCTTTTTCAGATTTCAGGGGATTACCTCCTATGTTGTAGTTTGCGGGTACTCTGTTTTTTCCAAAGGGGATTACTACACATTTTTTTGCATTTAGCTTGAGACCATGGCTTTGACACCATGCATCAGTCTCATTTAGGCCCTTCTAGAGGATCTCCATGTCGGCCGGAGACTCTATTATAGCACCCAGTTTGCAGTCGTCCGCAAACTTAGTCAGCCACAGCCCTTCCATGCTTGCCTGTACTTCTGAGAAGTATATGCCAAACAGGAGGGGCCCCAGAACAGAGCCCTGAGGCACACCACTCATTACTGGTCTGGATTCGGACATAGATCCTGCTACTCTTACTTTATGGGATCTGTCTGAGAGCCAGTTTGCGATCCATCTTGTGACGTAAGGGTTTATGCCCAGGCTGGTGAGCTTATCAATAATACCTGAATGGGGAATGGTGTCAAATGCATTAGCAAGGTCAAGGTAAGCCGTGTGTACCTCCTTTCCCTTATCTATAGCCTGAGTAACTGTCTCAAAGAAATCCACCAGGTTCAGGAGGCATGATCTGCCCTTTACGAAGCTGAACTGTGTGGGGTCCAGCGACTGGAGGTTCCCAATCTCTCCATTTATGAGTTCCATAATGATTCGCTCCATAGCCTTACAGATCAGACTGGTCATGCTTATTGGTTGGTAGTTCCCAGGGTCAGTTGTGGCTCCACCCTTGTGTAGCGAGACCACCGTTGCCGTGTGCCATTCTATGGGCACATATCCTGTGGAGAGGCTGAGACTGAACAGGGTATTAAGATGCGGGGTTAATTCCTTTTGGAGCTCGCGTATGACACAGCCTGGGACACCATCTGGTCCCATGGCGGCAGTGTTTTTAGCTTTAGATAGAGCCTTGTTAACCAATGTATCAGTAATAATTGGACATACACAATACCCTGGAATGGTAAAAGGCCCTGTAGGTGGTGGTGGGGGGGGGGGAATTTGCACTGAACCTGTCAGCCAAGATGCTGGCAATGTCAGAAGGGTCAGTGTATTTTGTTCCATTTTGTACTAGCTCAGAACAGACCTGAGTGTTGCCATTTAGGTTTTTGATGTAGCCATAGAAGGCCTTATGGTTATCCTTGGCATCCTTGGCAACTTTCATTTCAAAATTAACTTTAGTTGACTTGATGAGGGCCCTCAATTTCTTACTAATGCTGATCAGGGATGATTTTTCTACTTGAGATTTGGCCTTTTTTTGTATAAGTCTCCTCCTTTTATTGTAAAGTTTGCTTATGGCTGGGGTCCACCAGACTGGTTTCTTCTTGCTTGAGAAAGGAGTCTTGGTTTTATTTGGGATAGCACGGTCCATGCAATCCTGAAGATGCATATAGAGTGCCTTGGTGTAGGATTCCACATCCTGGATATCATTATCCTTCTGCAAGGGAATAGTGAAGCTTTCCACTTCGGATGCAAGTAGTTTGAAGTTTGCTTTGGAAAGGTTTTTGACTATGGTTTCTTTGACTGGGGGAGGTGGAGGGGTGAGGATGTCCAGGGTTATCAGTCTGTGGTCAGATCTGACCAAGGAGAGAGTGATAACGGGTGTGGTACAATGGGTGCCCATATTTGTGATGATTAAATCCAATATGTTGTCCCCTCTAGTGGGGGAACATACTAGTTGTTCAAGGGCATTTGAATTTATAAATTCTATGAATCGCTGAGCATAGAGGTTGGAACATTGGTAGTTCGCCCAGTCTATACCAGGGTAGTTGAAATCACCCAAGATTATGGTGTTGGGTAGGACCTTTATATTTTCCAATGTCTCAAGGAATGCAGAGTGAGCATCTTGGGACATGGTGGGCGATATTATTCTTATTCTTTCTTTTAGTTCTTCTATCCAGTTAGCATCTTTGTTATGTTCCTCAGGATCTTCATAAATACTTCTCCAAAATGTATCTATTTCTTCTTTTTTGGTGGTCTTTCAACTTCTTTTACCTTGTTTTCCAATTCTCTATAAAACTTTTTGGGTCATCAATAAATTGCTTATTTTGTAGTTTTATATTTATCTGTGTGTCTTCTAAGTTTTTCTGCCTGTGCTGAGTTTTTAGTTTATTTGTGCTAGTGCATGATAGAGCCTAATCTGTTCTAATACTATGCATTACTTTTATCACATCTATCTTTCTAAGTATTTTTGTTGATCTGTTCCCTCTTCTATACTCTTCTGACAGTGACACTTCTTGTGTCAATTGCTTTATAGTTTTCTCTATTCAATACTTCCATCAAGGTATTTGATTTCTCCCCTTCCTTTTCCTCACTACCCTGTATTCTTGTGGTAGAACTTCTGTTATATAGCATGGATTTCTACAAACAGTTCTAATTACTGTATTCATTTGTTTTATCAAACTTCTGTCTTCTGGGGTCTTATTGACCTTCTGCAGTCTATTTCTTTCATTGATCTTAATATGTCTACCTGTCTCTATTAAATCAAGCAAATCTTCTCTTAGCTCACTTTCTTCTAAACTGAGGGCACATATTTTGTTTTCCATTTCCTGCAGGCATTCTATAGAAAGTTCTGTAGCATGTTCCCGTGGCACATTCTCTTCAATTTCATCGTGTGCCATCCGTTGTTCCTTCCTATGGGAACTGGCCTATCACTCCTCAATATTGACTGCGTCAGAGTTTCCTGTTCCTTCCTTTTTGTCCAACTTCAAGTCAATGTTTATACTGGTTTCCTGTGAAAGGCTCCAAAATATCTTCATATGGCACCTGACCAATTGCTTCCTGTTTCACTGGTTTCTCCTTGATTTGGATGTCTATTGCTCTATCCTGTTGTGGTGCATTCTGATTTAAATTTTCTACACTGAATCCTTCACTTCACAGGTACTCCATAACCTCAGTTTCTGTTTCTTTAACTTCTCCATCATTAATCTCCTTTCCTACTTTTCCTCTTTGTCATCTTATTTTTTGTATTGTAAAGTTTTCCATGTCTGGATTCCTTTTCCTGTATTTCTCTTCAAATATATTTGTTGCTGCTCTTCTTGTATTGATTAGTTTTGCTTTCTCCTTTGCATAGATATTACACCATATTTAATCTCTTTTTCTTTCCCATGTCCATATTTCTTAGTCATATATCTCCTGATCTTCCTGTTTCTCCTTACTTTTGGGACTCTTAACATCATGCTATTATGTAATCTGTGTTAGACCTTCTACACCAAATCCTTCACTTCACAGGCCCTCCATAACTTCAACTTCTATTTTTTTTAACTTCTACTTTACTAATCTTCTTTTCTACATTCTCTCTTTGTGGTATTGTATTTTTTATTGTGACATTTTCCATATCTGGATGCCTTTGTCTGTATTTCTCTTCAACTATCTTTGGGGCTGCCTTCTTTATAATGATTAATTTGGCTTTTGCCTTTGCATAAATATTGCACCATATCAAATCTTTCTTTTTTCCTGTGTCCATATTTCTGTTTTATACTTTTCAAAAATCTCTACGTTTTGTTGTTTATATTTTCGCACTTCCTCAAATGCTTCTTTTTCCAAACAGATCAAAATTCCTTGCTCTATATACTGTTTTCACAAATCTGTTGTATTAATGAACACACATTTTTATTTGAAGCTTCTAAAAGTTTTTCCTGTGGAAGTATTTTTCTTTCCTCTAATTTCTCTCTTTATCTTTTTGTATACCTTATTTCTGGAAATTCTGGGCTTTTTGCATACTAGTAACAATACATAACTTCTTTCTTATCCTCAACATTCCACTCTGTTTTCTTTATGTCTCTTCTTTGGCCTGTAAGTTTTTGTGATTTTTGTGGGCTATTACTTCCTTCTACAACAGTGGGGCCATCCTCCCCTGGGCCTTGCCTGGCCCCATTGTAGGAATGTTTCCATATTTTAAGGATTCTACACCGTCATTTTTTCCAGTCCTGGTGCCAGTGTGCCTACCAGGATTGGGCACTTTTTTATTCTGGGTCTTGTGCACCCAGCTATCTTTTTTAATTTTAACCTACTTCTGTCCATGATATATGCTATATAAATACAGTCTATATATCAGTGTTGAAGACTTGGGGATGAATTCAATTTCAGCAATACTACTCTCCTTTGCTTGCTGACTTATTACCCTTCCATTCAGTCCCCTTCATCTCTCAATTCAGACCCCATCATCTCTCCATTCAGACCCCATCTTCTCTCTATTCAGACCCCATCTTCTATCTATTTGGACCCCATTCCCTTTCTTGCACTGTACAATACTCTTGATATACTTGCTTGGCCCCATTGTAGGAATGTTTCCATATTTTGAGGATTCTACACTATATTTTTTTACAGTCCTGGCACCAGTGCACCTACCAGGATTGTGCACTTTTTTATCCTGGGTCTTGTGCACCCAGCTATCTTATTTAATTTTTTAACCTTCTTCTGTCCATGATATATGCTATATAAATACAGTGTATATATCAGTGTAATCTTGGAGATTTTGTGAAAAAAACAGGGTCCACCTCTTGATGGTACTCACCAAGACGAGGATGAATTCAGTTTCAGCAATACTGCTTTGCTTGCTGACTTATCATCTCTCCATTTGGACCCCATTCCCTTTCTTGTACTGTACAATACTCTTGAAGTACTTGAAGTTATGTTTTGTCATGTATGATGCTATTTTTTTTTTTTCTGTGGAGCTTTTCTCCCCAGGCCTCCACTGAAAATGGACTATTAGTCCAGTTGGACTATCCCGGTAAGCAAATGTTGAATAAATAAATAAAAATAAATGGGACTTGCTTATATGGACAATGATTTGCATTCCTATTGCAAAGCTATTTCTGTGGCAAAGAGAGATTAAGACACCTTTACTGTGTTTTCAACGTTCGGTAGTCTGAGAGTTTGAATCCAAAGTTATGTTGAAATTTTAATGTGTGTTAAGGTGTATTTTGTCATTTTTTTTTATTTTAATATTAATAATTGCACAGCGAGCAGTTTAGAGCAAATATGGTGAGACAGAGAAATGTATCAAAATTTAATGTTAACTTACTTGTATAATGACTGCATAAATTACAGCTGTGAATCAAGTGTGTGTTTAGCACACCTGGTAAACATGATGAACCACACAGTATATATTATCTGTAGATCATGGTCAAGTCCCACATGTATCTTTTAATGTTAAAACCTAATGAACACTTGTTATCCCAGTAATGCATGTGCAGTTCTGCTTGTCACATTTGCATATTGTTTACCTTCATGCAAACATGGTCTAATGGCCCACACAAGAAGCAAACATTCTAAATTTCAGAACAGATACATTGTTACCACATTTCCTTGCCATCAGTCAAACCTGCTAAGCGGCTTTGCCGAATGGTCAGCTTCAACTGCAGATCCAGAATACCTGCAAACAGGAAGCAGACATTCTCAATTTTGAAATGGAGACATCATTGCATCCTTTGTTTTTCATCGCACAAACCCACTAAGTGGCATTGTGCAGTGGTCAGCAAGCTTACACAACACCTGCAGGTCCAGAACACCTGCAGACAGGAAACAGACAGTAGACAATTTCAAAACAGATAAATTCTATCAAGTGTGGTATAGCACTGCACAAACATGCTCGACACACATACTTAATGATGAATATGAAAATATATAGCTGTTGCTTAGCTGTTCCTGTTGACAGCAGGTGTAAGTATAAGGCTGCAATACAGGTGAGCCTGTGTTCTAATCCAGCAAAGTCTAAAGTTTTATTCCTGCTGTTCCAGTTTACTTTAAATAAACCTAGAAATGACTATCTACAGCAGATGCATTGAGCATATACAGGATATATATATATATATATATATATATATATATATATATATATATATATATATATATATATATTAAATGTGGTACTGTGGTGGGTATCAGTAAAATTATGATTCTGCAATTACACATTTTCTGAACTGTCATGTCACACATATACATGTTTAAACACTCATCTCTTTAATGTATATGAATAACTAATGAGCAGATCTGACAAACAAGGTCTCAGTTTCAGTGAGCACTCTGCACGTAATGACTGTAAAAATACACTTGTAGTCCAGATTTCTCTGTGGTAACTGGTATAAGTCAATGCTTACAATACAGGTGAGCAAGGGTTCTAATATAGCACACTCCAAATGTTATTAATGCTTGTCCGCTCAGTTAAAAAAAAATAAAACTTTAAACATAATTATAAATACTAAGTATGTGTAGCAGTGGAGTTCATATGAATTATTTTTGTGACTGAAGGTATACTATTATGTTTCTGTAATTCTAATTGTCTTCTCTGGCCTGGATGGCCTTCAGACTGCAATGATACTCATATACACACATGAATGTATAAACCAGGACCTTGTCAGGTCACACACATACATGGTTAACCCCTCACTCTGCAATGTGCATTCTTCTGTGGCAAGGATGAAAAAATCATCTATGTGGAATAATATGTTTTGTCTCTTATGCGTAGGTTTCAATCCAATATTGTACAAATTCATTTTATCAGTGTGTAAAGACACACAAAAAATGTGTCAGGAGGGCCCCGGTAGTGCAGGGGCAGCTATAACTGCTAACAGTTACAGGAGCAAACAAACCATAAACTAATGCCAACCATCAAATTAACCTTCTGATTTCCAAAACTGCTTTCCTCTCTGTTTGGCACTGTTATTCCCTGCTTAACATCACACAAACTCAGTTAGCATGGTTGTTCAGGTCTGCGCACTAGCAGTAAATGCAATAACATAAATTAACTGGAAAGCACTATTAACTGTTGTTGTTGTTTGTCTTGAGCAGACATGTCTGTAAGTAGAAGGGAAGGTGCTCAATTTAGGGCTCAAAGGTGGAGTGTTGAGGAGTCCAGAATCTTTACTGGACTCCTTGTAAAGTGCCACAGCCAAAGGCTCTGGCAGTGGGAATATGCTGGCTACCAGTATAAGTCTGAAGCATGGAATAGTCTGGCCAAGGCAGTCTCCAGTGCGACTGACATTCCACGCACTGGAGAATAATGTAGGCATCATTTTAATTACCTCAAAAGGTGCCAGAAGGATAGACTGAACCAGTGGCTGGATGAATTTAGGACTGCTGACATCCTACATTTGTGTAAGTATACAGATTTAGAGAGTCTATATTAGATAGAAAGCTGTGTATAGGCAAGACTGGTATGCATTATGCTCTCCTCTTGTTCTCTCCTTTTTCTTCTACAGCCAACCAGGAGATAATTGTGAACACGGAAGCCCATGCTGAGTGTTTAGAAAGACTGAGGGAAGCAAAGGTTATGTATGCAGCACAACATAAGTATTAATTTAGCTAAAGTATTGGACTTCTGTACAGTAGTAGCAAACGAAGCATGCATATCTTATCTGTAACATTAAGCATGCATGCTTCAGTCTGTAGCTCAAGTAAACTGTAGGAATCAATTCTAATACTGCCTTCAGATTTTGTGGGTTCAAATCTCACAGGTAAGAAATATATCATAAAATTATTTCATGTCTCAGTCTCCATAATAACATCAGCAACATTCACATACATGTCATTCTGTTTAACTATTCAGTATAATTTGATTATGCATATGTGTAATACATGCATAATGTAAGGATTACTTGGAGCAATCATCATCATGGTTTGTATTTGTTAAAAAGTATACTTAATTATAAAAATAGAATTAAATTATTTATATTATATTTATTTATTGTATATCACATATTGATGGTACTAATTATCTCTTTTTTTTTTCTTACCCCAACCCTTATATAAATTATTTTTTATTTTTATATGTGTGTTCACAACGTTTTCATGTCATCCATTTCTTACAAATCACAAAATGATTTACATGAGGTAGGCCAACTACTGTGACTCAGCCTGCCCCACTCCAACAACTCCTGCACTGATGCCCAGCACATCTGGGACACAACCTGGCAGCACTGCCTCTGCTGCCCCTGTACTTCCTGGCCCTCCACATCAGGTAGCAATACCCTGGTAGCTTGTACTGTGGTAACCTCCATGAGTAGTGACACAGGTGGGGATTTTGTCATCCACCAGGAGTTGCCAGGTTTGGTGCATAAGGTCATGCACAGCACTATTGGCACATGCCGCCACCAGATGTTGAGGATGCTTTCCATTATGGTCTGTAGAAAATGACATCAGCCAGTGTGGCAAGGGGACAGTGATCACAGTTCTGTTGGTGAGTACTAGTTTCTCACTGTCCCCATGTCTGATGGACACGGACATCAGATGTTCCCTCTCTATCCCCAATCATGGATCCCAAACCTGTTGTGCCCTCACCATCCCTGTGTCTTGCCTTGTTTGTCCTGTTTGTCTGCATCCACTTCTTCACCTACCTTACTTACTTGACCCACTTCCCTTACCCAACATTCCTCTAATACTGCTGTAAAAGATAAAAAATGGGTACCTATCCCACAAATAAAATATTGTCCCATACATAGCTCTCCACTCTGCACATGTGTCTTCTTGCCTCACTTGATTTGATCCAACTGGCTATACAACATGATTACATTGTTGTCACTCCTCTGTTTTGAGGTGACAGTCCAAATTCATCTAATATTTTATACATATTTTCATTTTACACTATTGACGAAATGGATAGCTCTTTTCTACCTCCCTCCTGCACACTGCTGTACTGATTTACATTTGTTCTTGTCCCCTGCTTGCCCTCCATTTTACCACTTTCCTGTCTACCCCATTTTAACACCTTTAATGTGGTCAAAAATAGAATCACACACACCACACACATAAGTGAAAACAACCCAATGAAGCTCTTCACTTTTGCTTTCTGTGTTTGCACAGAGTTTGGCATCAAGCACCAATGCTGAGCAATGGTGAATGGCTCTTCAGTGGTGTGGTTACCTCCACCCAATGCTGCTTAAACACAGTGAGCTAAGTTAACACAGTGAAAGTAGAATAAAGAATAATTTCATTACATTATGCATGGGTATTTAAAAGCATTAGATGCAGCTGGATTCAAACCCTGCATCATCTGTGATCAAAATAAATATCTCAATGCACATATAGCTGATGCCACAGAGCAAGCAAAGCAGCAGGTGTGTTTTTTACACTAAGTACTATCCAAAGTGCTGACTGCCATGTCTCTCCACTTAGCATAAGATAGCAGATGAAGATACACAACTTGTCGACAGTGTGACTTCTCGACACAACAGAACACAATCACGCGATGTAATGCGGGACCATGCAACCGCCCACCATGTAAGTGTGGTTGACATAAGCCCAGCACAGTGCAAAAAGTATGGTAGGCATGAGTAGCCTATTTTAAATGCCTTACACCTGGTACAATGTGTGAATATGTGATTATCTCTTGATTTGGTGAAATCACTATTCATATTTTTGAAATAACTGTTTGTACAGAGGTCAGTAAACCAATACATCTGTCATAATTTTATCAATGAAACAAAAGCTCAAGTTTGCTCATCACTTAACTTTGTGCAAATGGGTAAAGCAGTATAAATGTGTATCTCGCATGTGCAAACACTTTGCCATCAATTGCACAAACTCACTGCTCGGTGGTGCCCTATGGAAACTGCACATTAGCATGTATTAATTTTGTTTATCACCCATTTAGTCTTTGTCCCATGAAAGTACAAGTGAAAACGCAACCAAAGGGAATGCACTTTTTAAGGAAAGAACACATATTTACACAGTAGCCATCTGTTACCTGCACACATGCACTTGAAACTTGATCTCCCAGTACTTGTTCCCAAATATATGGACTACAATACAGAAATATATAAAAATGCTTTCGTACATAACATGCACATCTTTATACTGATAATATATAATCAGATTTTTCCAATACTTAGGATCATAGGATCATAGGAGATTACTAGGCTATTGACCTGGAAGTCATTTTAAGCCTAGCCGTTTCAACCCAATGTAATACCATAGAAGTACTAGTCAATACCCAAGATTCCATTTAGTGATAACTGCCCATTTCATTGTACTATATTGTATATCTTGCATATATTGAATGTTTTTGTGCATACATCTCACAAAAGTTTTCATCACTAAAATATTATCTGCTTTGTACTGTAAATGTACCTTCTATGCTCCTCGTGTCAAAACTGAAAATGATCATTGGACAATGTGCTGATCCAGACAGCACATATAAATAAATAAATACACATGGATAGCATGGAGTCCTTGCATGGCTGTTCAGAGGGCATCAAATCCCAGTCTCACTTATCTGGGTGGCTGATGTTCTGTGTCATTTGTTCCACTGGTGACCCAGTACTAAAGGCTTGCCAGTTATGAGACTCCACCAGTCGTACCAGAGGCCAATCCTTGCTCCTCAGGTGAGCATTTGTTTATCAGCACACTACATTATCCACCAGCCTCCACAACTAATTACAGTTGACTACTGGAGACATCTCAGGTCCACCTTCAGGACAGGAGTCTCCACCCACTTCTGAGAAGCAGATACAGAGGGCATGAGTGCTAAATATAGCAACCAGTGTTAACTGAGGTGACTAAAGCCTCAACTCCTCTTCTTCCATGAGAGTAGCTACAGAAGGAATAAACAGTAGACCTCTCAATTAAACTCACAAAAAAAAACACTGCATGACTAACATACTAGTGGTACCAATTATTTAAAGAAATAGGAAACATGTCATATATCTTCCATTTTCAGGAGCAAAAATAAATGACCTAAACAGGTAGAATTGTGATTAAAGAGTTCATTAAAGTCTACAGATTTTACACTGTTTCTTTAATAGTTTACTTATATTTTCCATCTTTTTTTGTGTTTTAAAACGTGTTTCTGAGTAGTATCCCACATTCCTAATGGAAGTAGGAAGAGTTATGTGGTCTTTAGCTTTAAAATGTTATCATAATTAGACATCTAGACTTTGGGTGAATGTACCTACCTTTCTGGGGCCATAGTACCTGTTTTTTGCCTGAAAATTAAGAGGTATGGTAAACAATGGAAAATACAATTAGTTGGAACTCTGCATTTCCAAGTTCCTGAAGTAGCCCTTCAAATCATTCAGGTCCACTGAATAAGCAAAAATGATAAACCCATTTGCATGGATACATATATGAGTGTCATGTATCACACAGCAAATCTCTGTTCTCTGATGCTAGAACATGGCTATTGAGCCTCACCTAGAAAATGGCTATTAAGCTTCACCTTAATGAGGGTCCCTGAAGTCTGATTAAATTACTCTACCAAGAAAATTATACACCTTGGACAAAAGATGGAGGGTAAAACAATACCTATGAAAAGCCTTCTGCATAATCATGTATTGTCTTATAAATGAGCAATGGTCCACTCGGATCAGTGCTCCACCTTGATTAACATCATAGGTTCATAGGTATATACTAAGCTAATGACTACTAGGACCTTCACAAAAGCTAGCCATGCAACAAAAATGTGTCCCACAGGTTATATGTTTTAGATGTTTATATAGGGGTGATTGTTAATTATGACATGATTTACTTACTGCTTCTGTCCATCAGAGGCATATGTGATAGTCCAGGGGTGACTCTTCAATTTCCCATCTAATGGCCCAAGGTACATTTAAATAAGTTTAGGGAGGGACTTTCTTTCACATGGATGCGGCACCTATTTCAGAGAATGGGGATTCTCTGCGATACACATCTGTTTGTCTAACATGCTCTATGTATATTGCAAGCAAAGTTCAAGTCTTCAGATCTAGTAGTTCTAATGCTGTTTATTTTTGTAGATGGCAGGGTCATCATCATCATCATCAACACCTCCCCATTATAAACTGATGCATTATATAACTGATGACTTGTAGTAATGTGGACAGCTATTTGCATAGAGTTTGTAAAGCTGCCTCTTAAAGTATACCTGCACATTGGAAACACAACAAATACTACACTTTGCACACTCATCAATCTGGTAACATGCAGAATTTTAATATCTTGACAGTCGTACATGGCTAGCCATCCATTTCATATAGGTTTCCCAACATATTCTTTCAAACATCCAATGATGATATCATCCAGTATAAATTGTACAACACCATTGTAAAAGTACGCCTTCTGCCATGGCCATGCGTTAAGTACTGAGCTCTGTAGCTGGTGTACCTAGTTAGGTAGGGGGGGGTTATTTATTTACCTATTTTACATTTGTTTGGGGTTATTTATTTACCTATTTTACATTTGTTTACTGGGAAAGTCCAACTGGGCATGAATCCCATTTTCACTGAAGGCCCAAGGAGAAAAAAGACCCAACATGCATAGTTCAATTAATAAACTACATAATATTATCAGTGAAGTAACAAATAGTAGAGTCGACATACAGGATAAATAAAGTTAGATCAGAAAATCATATGGTGAATATTGAACACAATCATAGGATATCGAATACCTAGTAAAGTACAATAAATAGTGGTCCATCCATCCTCAACCCCTTTTTCCCATTTTTGCACATGGGATCAGGGTGTCACTTCAACATAACCAATGATAAAGATGTTAAGCATTTTAAATAACGGCAAAAGACTAAGAGAAAGGAAAGAGATTTTGCAGTTGGGGGAGATTAGGAAATGGAGTTAAAGTAGAGAGCTATTGGAGAAGTAGCTGGTGCTTTGGCTAATATGAGAAGGGATGAAAGGAAAAGGGAAAAAGAAGAACAAGGGAAAGAAAAGGGAGAATGAAGTAAGAAGGAAGACAGGAGATAGAAAGGAAGAGAAGGAAGGACTAATGGGTATTGCCAACCTGGTATAAGACATGTACAGAGCCAGGAGTTAAGGAGAAATCTCTTTACAGATTGTTTGAATATGTGACTACATGGCATTGCTCTACTATCTGTAGGAATATTGTTCCAGACCTTGGCTACTGAGTAGGAATATAGGCAGTGACTGATAGATTTTTTCTGTTTATCGATTTCAAGGAGATGTTTCTCAGATGAGTGAAGGGGGTGATTTAGGGAGGTAATGGTTAAGAATGATGCTGGTTGCTGGGCAGAATGAGGATTTGTATACCATTTTATCAGCAAGGAGGAGTTGGGTGAACTTGAGATAGTGAGGTAACACAAGCCAGTTCAAATATCTGAGCATGGAGCAGTGGTAGGAGTTGTATGACTGACTGACTGCAAATCAAGCTACTTTGTTATAGCAAAACTCAGTTTTGATCTTAAGAAGATCTGAATGTTGGTGAAAATAGGTGAAGCATATAGTAGTAAAGGAATGAGATATGTGTTAGCTAGAGTTGGTAAGGAATCTTTTTGATCTATAGAGCATGTTCAGTTTTTGGTGTGTTTTTTTTTTTGCACTTTTGAATATAAAGATCAAATTTCAGTTGATCATCTGTTATGACATCAAGTAACTTTGTGTGAGGTACAACTTCACTTTCAGTATTGTTGAGAGAGAGGATATTTTGAAGGTATATTTTATGAGTGTTTGGAATTTGGGGACAAATAAGAGCAGTTTTGTTTTAAATGGATTTAGGAAAAGGTGACTCACTAAGTCAGTTTTCAATAGAACTGAAAGCCTGCTGACTGATAGATTGTAACTGGGAAGGACTATTAGATGACCAAATGGCAGTGGAGTCATCTGCATATTGTATAAGTGTGGCTTGTTGGGAGGATGTAGGTAGATCATTTATGAATATGTTTAAAAGGAGAGGACCAAGTAGAGAGCCTTGTGGGACACGTATTAACTGTGAGAAGAGATGAGTAAGTAGAGAGCCATTTAACTGATTGCAGCCAGTTAGATACATAGCTAGAGAACCAAGTGACTGTTGTACTAAAAAGCCTAAAGCAGACATTTTGAGAGTAATTTGGTATGTGAGAATGTACCAAAAGCTTTAGAGAGATCTAGAAAGAGGGAAGAAACTTAATTGTTATCACTGGCTTTAATGACATGGTCCAAAAAGGCAACAAGGGCAGTTGTTGTGCTATTATCTGGGTGAAAGCCATGTTGGGGAGAGGTTAATAGATTTTCTTGGAGTAAGTATTGTAAAAGTTGTTTATGAATACATTTTTCTAATATCTTGGACAGAGGGGGACAAGATTGCAATTGGTATGAAGTTTGTTATTTCAGTGGAGTTTCCCCTTTATGAAGAGGAGTGATGTAAACATTTTTCCAGAGAGATCGGACATGTGACTCAAGAATGGATCAATTGATCAAGATAGAGACTGGGTAGGCAATAAAGGGGTCAGCAATCTTTAGATATTTATATGGGAGATTGTCTATACAGGGTGAGAAGGGCTTAAGTTTGTGTAATAATTTTTTCATAAAGGAAGAAGAGACAGATTTTAAGTTGAAAATAGCATTGTTAGGGCTTTGAAGTTGGTCAGAGGTGCTATGATTCTATAGGGAGGTTTGTGTGAGGGTGGCTATTGAGTCTATAAAGCTGGAATTAAATTTAGAAGTAGTTTCTAAGTGTGAGATGTCTGGACAAGGATTACGGGTACTAGGAGTTCCAGGGTGTAATATTTTCTTGATAATGGACCAAACTTTTGGAGGTTGTGTTTTTGGTTATCCTGTAGGTTGAAGTAATAATATTTCTTATAAGCAGTAACTTGTTTTTTTTATTATGTTTCAAAGTTGTTTGTAGGTCTGCAGGTGAGCTTGAGATGTGTATATAAGAACCAGGAACCACGACTAGAACACGAACTCCTTTAATAACATCACAAATAAGACACAAACTCCTCAGTACATTTAGACAACCTTACATTTCCTTAGCGCTTTCACCCATTTTACTTCGTGGGTTTCTTCAGAGTAATTTTAAGAAAGCAGCAGCTGCTGTATAAATAGTAATTCCTCCTTCAATTAATTACTCAATCCATTTCCATGGAAATATATTGCACTAATTAATTACATTTTGTAAGTATATGTATATTGCACTAGTTAATTGCATGTATATATATATATATATATATATATATATGTGTATAAAACAAACCATTTGGGGCAGATCAGATTAACCAAAATAAATAATATTACTTAATACTAATAAATAAATACAAATTTTAAAAAGACACAATCTTTTAACACTATATTAAAAAACTTAACAGTTCATTTATGTACATAAATACATTAATTTACTCATAAAAATTGTTATATTAATACCATATTAAATATATATAAAAAGCTTAAATACAGTGTGATTTTAATTTCAAATAAGAAGATGTAGATATATATTCATTAATCCCTGGCCAGTTACATGCATCTAATCTTAGCTGCCATATGCATTCTTTTAACTCTAATAATGCATTAACATCACCTTCTTTACTACTATCCTGTGGTATCCTGTCTATCACAAAAAAAAAATTGTTTAAAATTTATACATTTCTTACTGTGCAT
Organism: Protopterus annectens; assembly: GCF_019279795.1. Lineage (NCBI taxonomy): Eukaryota > Metazoa > Chordata > Ceratodontiformes > Protopteridae > Protopterus > Protopterus annectens. The sequence goes on from NC_056735.1 coordinate 1,610,076,574, forward strand.
ATAAAGTGCATTCGTGCTTTTTTTGTTTTTAATGTCCCTATCGTGTTCTGCAATCCTATCTTTTAATTTTCTTATAGTCTTGCCTACGTAGAAGGCTGGACATGATAAGCAAGTTGCTAAGTATACAACTAATTTTGTATTGCAGTTAACATGACCAGGGCATTTAATAGTACGATTGTGATGTTTAATGCTAACATATGGTCCATCATTTATAAATCTACATCCCCGACAAAAAACACATTTCCTCATTTGTGAATATTTATAGGAAGTTTCACTTTCAAAATGTTCTTTTAAATTCTTTCCTCTAGTATATACAATATGTGGGGAACTACCTATGTATTGTGTTAAATCTGTCTGGTTGTTAAATACTACTTTCCATATTTCATGTACACCATAAACAATTGTGTTGATGCTGTTGGTATATGGCAACTGTAGCAAACTCTTGTTCGAATAGTCGTCTTTTCTCCCTTCTTTATTTTCATTGGTAAAACCATATTTAATGATTGGCCTAAATGTAGACTGTCTTTTAGAGTGTATTTCGCTTTTAGTTTGTTCCAGTAAGTCAATTGGATATCCCCTGTTGTTCAGTAAATCCATTAAAAATTCAATTTGTAAATCAAATTCCTCATCTTCACTTATAATCTGTGACAGCCTTACCATCTGTCCTTTAACCAAGTTACGTTTTTGGAAATATGGGTGGCAGCTGTCGAAGTGAAGATAGGAATTTGAAAAAGTTTTTTTCCTAAATATAGTTGATTCTATTCCATCCCCTTTGTTATATAATTTTATGTCCAAAAATTCACATTCATTTTCGTTGAAATTACTAGTAAATTTTAAAAAAGATGTAGTACTCTCTAAGTAATCCACAAAATCATTCAATTCCTCCTTCGTTCCTCTCCACAGTATTAATATATCGTCTAAAAATCTCAGATATAAACCAATCTTATGCCAAAACATACTTTTAAAGATGTATCTATTTTCCCACATAGCTAACACAAGGTTTGCAAAACAGGGGCACACCTTGCCCCCATTGCTACACCTGCACTTTGTTGGTAATATTCACCACAAAATTGAAAAAAATTATTTTTAAGTACCATCTCCATTAATTCAACAATTAATCTACATTTCACCGTGTGAAATTTACTAAAAACCTTCAGACTTGATTCAAAGTATTCTAGTCCTTCTTCTAAAGGTATTACTGAAAATAAATTCATAATATCTAATGTAACCATATTGGTGTTAAATAGTTGGTCTTTATCTATATCTTTCAGTATATTCAGACAGTGCCATGAGTCTTTTAATATGTGTTTAATACTTTCAATCACTTCACCACATTGCACATCAATATAGTGTGCCAAGGCTTCTGTTTTTGATTGTTTCGCTGAAACTATTGGTCTAAAGGGGGGGTTATTTATACTTTTATGTACCTTCGGTATTCCAAATATGGAAGGTGTAATAGGGTATTCCATAGTTAAATAATCATATTCTTGTTTAGTTATTACACCTTCGATATATAAATCATGTAATAACCAATCCATTTTTGTGTATGCTTTTACCATATCATATTCAGAAACTCTAGTATATGTCATTTCATCATTTAACATTTCTATCATCTTGTGTTGGTAGTCCATTGTATTCATAATCACCACCCCTCCCCCTTTATCTGGTTTCATAATCCTTTGTGCATTCGAAGTACTTAATTGCCTTAAACAGAACCTCTCTGCTTCTGTTAAATTGTCCTTGGTGTTTTTCATATTCTTATAAGTTTTCCTTATGTGTGTTTCACAAAAGTTTTCAAACAGATGAATAATGGGATGGTTCGGTGGAATAAATGTGCTTGTTCTCTTTAAATTCAAATTATTTTCTATTAAATTAGAACTAATATCCACCGGTTTCTTAAAAAACATTTTTAAATTCAACTGCCGAGTAAACATTCTTATATTTAAAAGCACCTTCCCTGTATCTAAATTGAATATCAGAATAAATTTAAAACCTTTTCTAAAAAGTGATAAAAAATTAGTATCAAAAGTTCTGTCACTATAATTGTAAACAGAAAACCCTCCTTCAGTAACAATTTCATAATGCAACCCATCATGTTCTTCTGTATTCATACAGTCATCTAAAAAGACATTGTTAATATCAATATTACATTGTACATCTGGTTTTACCAGTTCTTGTTCATCTGTATTCTTACAGTCATCTATAAACACATTGTTATCAACATTATAAATTCGTATATCTGGTCCTATTAAGTCATTGTTTCTTTGTTCAGATAATACAAGTAGTTCAGAATGTTTGGAAGGAAATTCTGTTACCTCATTTATAGTGCTCTGTGCTACATTTTTTAATATGGTGTTTATCTGTATCTGCCCCTGTTGTTGTTGTGTGCATAGTATTGCATTTGACCCCTGTTCCATTCCCTCAACCGTTCTGATCTTCGAGGGACTGGCTCGTCTAAAAAAGCATCATCAGCCTCTCTAAATGTGTCATGGTACCTTTGGATGTCTGTTTCCCTATTACCTGTGTTTTCATAATGTATTGTGTGTCTGTTCTGACTCTCAACAGTATTATTAGCAAAAAACCTTTTGAAATCTTTAAAATGTGCATATGCTTTCTTATTACTGTAATCTAATGTATCCCTCTGTAGCTTTTTATTTTTGTTGTCTAAAGCATTGCTGACAAAGTTTTTGATTTCAGCTAAGACCGAATTGTATTTTCCCTTTTTGTGTTCAAATAATAAATCTTTTTTTATGTTATTATCTAAACAACTAAGCTTCTCATTCCGTTTGTTCAGTCTTAGGTTATTGTTTTTAATTATCAACTTTATCAAGTCCTTGCCAGCATTATCAAATATTTTTTCAAGTTCTTTAAGCATATTTAAGTCATTTTCAAAGCCAAAAGGTACCTTAAATACCCTTAGTCCCTTTGGTATTTGATTTAATTCGAGGGATCTTTCAAGGTAGACGTTGTCCATTTGAAGAGTTTTGAACTTTCGCAAAGTTCTCTCAAACTCTTCTAGTTGTTTACTAAATGTTCATTCGTCTCTACCCAATTGGTAGCGGTCAAACCGTGGAATGGAAAGTATCTGTTCGATGTTAAAAAAAGAAGAATTAGATCCATTTAAGCCGTTGCCTTCACTGCTGCCCCCGTTGAACAACACGTACATCATTTCCTTCTACTGTCCATGTAGTCCTGCTGCCAATTAAATCCCTTGAACCACGGCTGGCTACGGGGTTCGCATCATGTGAAGTGCCTGGTGTTGAGTGCAAGGTGTAAATGAGTTCCTCGGTGTCCGATAACACCGGGAAAGCCTGTTCCACATCCACCTTGTCCTTGTTGTTAGGACTTCTTGTTTAGTCCTTGCTAAGCCTTCTTCAGACAAACAGTGAATACTACATTGCTAACAATTTATATACATTCATTACTTAATTAATTATTACAAATTAAAAGGGCAATGTTCAAAAACTTTAAGTTTCCTAAAATATAAACCAAATATAACCTTTAAAAATATGTATATATATAGCTTTTAAAAGGTATAAAAACCTCACCACTTTAACAGAAAATGTTTACATTAATTCATATACATTATTATAGTAATTTATGAATTTATATACTTATTATTATAAATACATTAAATTATACATCCTTGGTCAGAAACAAACTACTGTCAATAGGATGTATATGTTATTATCATATATGTATTATAGTGTTTAATAGATTAAAATCAACATGAAATCAAAAATCCAATACAAACCTGGGTTAAACCCATTACTTATTTAAATATGTGCCAAATCTATTCAGTGACAATAATTTTAAGATACATTTAATTGACATAGTTTCGTTCAAACCAGGATATGACTGTGCATTAGTCAAAATTTGCCATTTTAACTCATCTAATTCTAAATTCAATTGAACTTTGAGTATTAGAGGCGGTCCTTGGCAATTGAATTTAGAATTAGATGAGTTAAAATGGCAAATTTTGACTAATGCACAGTCATATCCTGGTTTGAACTAAACTATGTCAATTAAATGTATCTTAAAATTATTGTCACTGAATAGATAAAATGTGAATAATATATATTTATTTATTGGCACATATTTAAATAAGTAATGGGTTTAACATTTTTGATTTCATGTTGATTTTAATTCATTAAACATAATAATACATACATAATAACATATACATCCCATTGACAGCAATTTGTTTCTGACCAGGGATGTATAATTTAATGTATTTATAATAATAAACATATAAATTCATAAATTACTATAATAATGTATATGAATTAATGTAAACATTTTCTGTTAAAGTGGTGAGGTTTTTATACAAAAGCTATATATATACATATTTTTAAAGGTTATATTTGGTTTATATTTTAGGAAACTTAAAGTTTTTGAACATTGCCCTTTTAATTTGTAATAATTAATTAAGTAATGAATGTATATAAATTGTTAGCAATGTAGTATTCACTGTTTGTCTGAAGAAGGCTTAGCAAGGACTAAGCTTACAATAAATGGTGAACATTATTTTGGGTCTATTCTAATTGTTTCCAGTTCCATTTGTTTGTCTTTTTACCAGTTTCCTTTTTTGGCTACTTGTTTGAGTAGGACTTCTTGTTTGTTTAAATACAGTTAAGAGTTGTTCAGTGATCGCAAGCTGCTGCTTCAGTAACTGTTCGATTGTAGACATAGTGTAAAACAATTTTTTAAAAACCAAACCAGTCTAGATCTTGTCGTTCATATAAGAGTTCGTTACTTGTTGTTTTTACTTTAAATAGCTCACAATTTAAAACTGGTAGCTCGTGAACGTTGTCTTAGGATCCGGGTCGCCAATAAGACCAAAATAAACATATAGCCAAGCAGACTTGTAAAAATTAAAAGATAGGATTGCAGAACACGATAGGGACATTAAAAACAAAAAAAGCACGAATGCACTTTATATGCACAGTAAGAAATGTATAAATTTTAAACGATTTTTGTTTTTTGTGATAGACAGGATACCACAGGATAGTAGTAAAGAAGGTGACGTTAATGCATTATTAGAGTTAAAGGAATGCATATGGCAGCTAAGATTAGATGCATGTAACTGGCCAGGGATTAATGAATATATATCTACATCTTCTTATTTGAAATTAAAATCACACTGTATTTAAGCTTTTTATATATATTTAATATGGTATTAATATAACAATTTTTATGAGTAAATTAATGTATTTATGTACATAAATGAACTGTTAAGTTTTTTAATATAGTGTTAAAAGATTGTGTCTTTTTAAAATTTGTATTTATTTATTAGTATTAAGTAATATTATTTATTTTGGTTAATCTGATCTGCCCCAAATGGTTTGTTTTATACATATATATATATATATATATATATATATATATATATATACATGAAATTAACTAGTGCAATATACATATACTTACAAAATGTAATTAATTAGTGCAATATATTTCCATGGAAATGGATTGAGTAATTAATTGAAGGAGGAATTACTATTTATACAGCAGCTGCTGCTTTCTTAAAATTACTCTGAAGAAACCCACGAAGTAAAATGGGTGAAAGCGCTAAGGAAATGTAAGGTTGTCTAAATGTACTGAGGAGTTTGTGTCTTATTTGTGATGTTATTAAAGGAGTTTGTGTTCTAGTCGTGGTTCCTGGTTCTTATTTACAAGTCTGCTTGGCTATATGTTTATTTTGAGCTTGAGATGTGTATTTATTTTCCAGTTTCTTCAAGCTTTGATTCGCTTATGCATTAATTGTCTACTAGAAGGGGATATCCAGGGTGGTTGGCTGAATTTAACTCTCTTTTTTCTTATAGGATCAAGGCTATTGAGAATGTCAAGAAATATTGTATTACATTTTAGAACAGAATTATGCAGTGGTAGGGAATAGAGGATCCACCAATTAATGTTATTAAGGATGTCCTTAAAGATCTTGGAATTGAAATTTGAGAGATTATGGCAGTCTTTACAAAAGTGTTGTTTGCTATGGTTAGCTGGCAAAACATACATGGGATGGTGATCACTTATGGAATCTGGGAGGGTTTTTGACATTCAAGATACCATTTTACACCTGCATGTGGGACACTGCTATTATCATCCTCTTCTCACCAACACTCTACATGCCAGACTTGTGCTGTGGTACTTGTGTTAAATACTGAGTGCTATAGTCAGTGTACTTATTTAGGTAGGGGTTCTGTTCTCACTAAAGTCAACCAGTGTCTGTGTGTTTGTTCAGATAGTTGATATTCAAGAAACCATTTTATGCCAACATGTGGGACACTACTATTACCATCCTCTTCTCATGAAACACTGCTGATGTCCTCATTTATAAAGTGGTTTCTGACACTGTAAAAGGACTTGTGCTGTGGTGCTTCCGTTAAGTACTGTGCTTTGTAAATACTTAGGTAGGGGTTCTATTTTCACTGCAATCAACAACATACCTCTCAACAATAAAAAAGGCAAATTAACAATACTAAAAGGTGCAAAGAACCAAGGCGATCAACTTCTTCATAACACATAACCAGTGAAAACATTACCATATTTATAACACCATCAGTTAATACTTAATTGACAAAACCAGACCAATGACCGCTCAGAATATAAAATATAATTAATTAAATTATTAACTAATGAACTAAATCACCTCTTATACTTCTTCCCTTTAAAAAACACTTGATGTTAATATGTTCATTCAACCCAGGGGGATGGTCAGCATTTAACCTAACTTGCCATTCTACCCCTTTCTGTTCAATAGCATTTTTTAAGTCACTCCTCTCATATCCCCCATTACTTGTTGTAAAACAGCAAAAGTAAACTTTTTGTACTTAGCACAGACTTTCGTATGTCTATGTAAGGCATTTTTATCCTTAACTTTAATTGCATACAAATGTTCTCTTATCCTTAATCTAAAACGTCTTGTAGTCATTCCCACATAATAACTTGCACAGCCTGAACACAATGCTATGCGCACTGTACCTTGTGTCCCACAGGTAAATCTACCAGGTATTTTAATAATAGTTGTATAATTAGCTACTGAAACAAAGGGTATACAAAACTATACTGAATTCTATACTGAATTCCTCGGCATTTCCCATTTTGGGGCTCAGAATAATGGGGTGCTATGAATTCATGACCGGTACCTTTAAATTTCCATTTCAGCATGCAGACAAGTAAATTAAATAAAAACACTCTATGGTAGCAGTGCCTTCTCCTTTAAGGAGAACCATGCGTGCTTCACATGCATGCACATGTACACACTTATGCAGAATTTAAACTTTCTATGCCGAGGTAATGTGAGTGAGTGTATGTCGGAGGTGGATTGCCTCAGTTTAGAGATGGAAGGTTGACAGCTATGCTCCAGTGAGTTGGCAAAGCCTGTTTTTCAGTAATTACATTAATTTTGGTCTGTGGGGGATGAGGCACTTCCACACATGGAAGATACAGTCTGCAGTGATGTAGTTAGGTATCGTAAGCAATGCCAAACTTGCACACATTTAATCAAATTTGCAGACTGGACTCTGTGGCAAAATATTCACTTACAAAAAAAGAAAGAATTTGTGCAGCTCATACCAACAACAGTATGCTAGGACAAGAAAGTAAGGGCAATCCTAGTTTTAAATGAAATTAAAATAGTCTAAGGCAATGGAGCGCATGTGTGATTCTAAAGTGCACAACCAGAGGGCTTTTTATGTATTTCTATATTTGTAATTTATGAGCCATCTTTTGCATTAATTTAACCATGATTCTTCACAGACTATATCTAAAAGCGATTTAAGTAATTCCAACAAATCCCTCTCATACCAGATGGATCTGTTACCAGTAGCACCATAAACTTTTATTTTGTCTCTGTTGCAGTTAACATCAATCCCCTGATATTTTGCAGTACAAAATTCATTTTATTGGACTTCTAACTTACCACCTACAAGATGGACGATACATATAAATTAGAGCACCCCTTTGAGGAATAAGCACATTTTTTTTTCAATAAAGCTTGTCCGTCTTAGGGATGGGCTACAAAACACAATTAAAACTTGCTATTGTGCACTCAAGTTGTATAGTTGTCTAGCCATCATCACCCAAAAGTTTCAAACTCCACATCTACACCATAGTTTTAACAATTCAGTCTTCCATTTCTCAGCTGACACACACCATAACTGTAGCCTGTAGCATACACTGCATTACCTGGAGAAGAGCTTGTACATTCCTTTTAAACTTATTTCAATGTACTACACCAAAGAGTACATTCTCTGACTTCTCTGTGGTGTGCTACTTCATTAGCTATCAAGCAGCTTTGTTCTATAACAGCTTCTAAGATTATGTGTATATAAACCATTAAATAAAAAGTAATTCCTATTCAGTTCTGTACTTGACATTGCTTCAAAATGACAACATTAGGACACCCAGTGATATCTGTATACTGTGTAATTGCCCTTACATTGCTACCCTTGTCATCTAGTGCTATCACGGTAGCTTTCTACAGAAGTTTTTTCTCCTCAAATGACCTTGCAAATCTTCTTGTATCTTTGAATGTGCAACTGACAACTGTCAGTAGAAGAACCTCTAGCCTGGCTTCAGCCATGCTGTCTAAATTACCCAGGTGCAACCTCCTTACTTTTGCACAAAAATGTTGATATCTTGAATATGAATTCATTACTCCTTCTTTCAAACAGCAAAAATATCATGGAACATTCTGAACTGTAATTGTAAATACTCATGGACTTTCTTCCAAACTGCTTTCTGTAGACATGGGTTATTAAAGTATATGTATCTGCTGACTCGCTGAACTGCTGCTTGTAAGGTTATACTGTATATACTGTAAGCATTTCTTCTGAAACTATTTTCTGTTGTCAACTGATTTACTGTGTTCCATACCACTGTTGCAAAGAATTTATAGCTTACTGTGAATTTTTACAACTGTGTAAATGCTTTATGTGTTTCTTATCCAAGCCATAGCAGAAAAAAGGGTCCTTCTCAGTCAACTATCCCACTTAAAAACCAAATAAAATAAATTCATAACATTTCAATGGCTATAGTGCAGTTACTCAGGTTATTAAAATCTGGTACTCAAGAACTGTTAAATGATGATTCAAGAATATTTGGTGATTAATTCATAAGCAGTGCTATTAACAGACCCACTCTTTCCACACTGAAGCACACTGCACTATCAGTTTGCTCCAATCCGGCTCCCAAAAGCTGTGCCTCAGCAGGGAATTCTAACTCTAGGAGATGAGAGAATGATGTTTGGAGATTATCAAAGGCTTTATATACAGCAATGACTCCTGCCTCAGCTTCATCTGAGAAATGTAAAGGCTTTCTACACTGGGTAACTTGAAAATGGAAATCCCTGACATATACAAAATGGTTTTCTCTGTGTTCTGTGAAGACATTTTTATTGTACCTATATACAAAATGTTCACACAGCTTCTTCACACTGAACAATAGATGGGCTTGACAAACTGGTTCATCAGGGGAGTCTGCTGTCCCCTCTGCAGCCTTTAAAAGTTGGTATCCCACAATTCCGCTGAAGTGGGTGGGGTTAGATAATTATGTATGGGACATTTTATCTTAATCAGCATACAGATATGTACTTATTTTTCATGGGCCTTTGTCCAGACGTTTGATGTTTACAGGCTGAGAGGTATTTTTAACAATCACCATGGTGACAATTTTAGAACAATATGTGAGTCCACAGCTATGTCAAACCATACTAGGAACATCTCATTGTAGCATACAATAATGATGTCATCCTGTATAATATGCACTCCAACAGTATTCAAGACAAACCTGTGCTGTAGCAGTAACATTAACTACTGTGTTTGCAAGCTACTTTATGTACACATACAGGGGTTCTCATCTAACAACAGGCAATTTGCTTACAATCTGTAATGTGAGATAATGTATTGTGACTAATGCTCTTGTGAAATATTTGTTAGATAGTTTCTCCCAAAATACATTTGTTTTTAGAGTGATACAGAAACTTTTTCCTAGTGTCAGAGGTGGTGATCTAAATAATAAATTGGAGATGGCTGAATATAATTGGATTATTAGACTCAATGCAGACAAATTCCCTGGGCTTGATGCTGCCATGAGTGTTAAACCGACTTTAAGAAGTAAGCAGATGAAACTGTAAATATTAAGAGTATATATAGATTTTAACTTTATATATGTATTTATATTATATTTAATAAGTGTGTGGTATTGTTTATATGCATAGATAGTTTTATATGATATCATTTCATGATTTTGAGTAAGTCTGTGTCTTTTTAAGACTGTATTTGCATAAAGTTAAGTCATGATTAGTAGTTAATTGATGTATAAATGTGATTGGTTGACTTTGTCTCTTTTATTGTATATAAAGTGCATTGAATTAATTGTTTTTAACATACTAAAAAGGGGTTATCCCAAAAGTTCTGTGGATTTCATTAAAAAGTTTTTAATTTCTCTGGTGTCATCGGTCCATCTTTTTTGGTTATTTTCATTAATGTATTGATGGCCATTGCTGCCACTGTACTACATGCTCCTTCTTTAACAGCAATAGTAACATGTCTCCTGAGAACTGTTGACATGGTATGATACACTTTTACGTATATTTTTGGAGTATTCGGACATGTGTTGTTCTAGCGGAGTAGATCAACCTTCTACACAGCACACATTCTACCATCACAGTGACATTTGCTTTATGGCACAGGTGTATATGTGTCCACATCTCATCGTTAAATGTGCTGTGACAGTCATCAATATTTATTCATATTGATTACATGGTCACATAAGCCTTGTCTCTCACACACATGTTATGCTGTGATATCTATATCTATAAATATATATATATATATATATATATATATATATATATATATATATGTATATATATATATATATATATGTATATATATATATATATATATATATATATATATATATATATATACACACACACATACACATGCTACTAATGTATCACATGTTTTGATGCAATTTCACCCTTGTAGAATTCATTGTATGTGCAGTTGTGCAGTTGTATTGCTATACCCAAGGATTAATGAGGTGGTCAGTAGCACCATTGTGTAAGGAAAATGTTCTGTGTGAGCCACAAAAACTGATCTCTTATGAGTCTTGATATGGCATCAGGCTGCTCAGACACAGCTTGCCCATGAAAAACATGTAGGCATATTTTGTGCAATTGATATGTGTGTCACATTGGTACAGTTGTTCAACTGTGTGCATAGCAACAGTGTGTACAATGTGATGAATGGTCAGGGTTCTCTTTGGAGGTCTTCTCACAAATCATTTATTCCAATACATAGGAAATGTTAAGTGGAATACACAACTAAGCACAGATCTGTGTGTGGATGCCACCAGACATACCCAGCTGGAGGCAATAGACAATCCACTAGCTGACAGTTTGTCTCACACGTCCCCTCCCCATCACCACTGGCCAACAGCCAAAGCATACATGCAAATATTACTCATTTTTTATTCTCAGGAGGGGAGGTCATCTGTGCACTTTTTATGGATAATAACACAGAATCAATGGGCCCTGACAGCATCATAGGTTGCCTATGGCGTGACTTAAAACATGACCTACCAGACATAGCTGTACTTCAATGCAACCACCAGACAGCCTATGTTCCCATAGAAAGGTGTACAGCAACATGCATATTTCTAACTGGAGGGGACCACTACTTGATGCATGGAGTTATATGCCCATTTTGATTCTACACATCTGTGAGGTAGGCCAAGAAATATCATGGACTTTCTTTAAAAGGACACAGGTAATCTCTCAACTGTGCATCAAACTCACATTTGATTTGTTAAGGCTACATCATGTCTGTTACATCTGTTCACTGTCTTCAAGAAGGTTACCAAGGGTATGCTTGATGACAACACTATCATCAAATGTACCTTGACCTGGTCAAGGCTGTGATGTCCGGTCAATATCCCACCAGACTGCTATCAACAATGTGATGTCCAATTAATATCCCACCAGACTGCCACCCATATGTGACATCCCCCATTTAAAACCTGCGTCAGTAATTAAGGAGCCTCAATCCTCACCACTGACTCCAGTGTGGGAGTGTCACGGAAAAAAAAACACTAGAGCACTGAGCACATGAGTAAAATTCCACAATTTCCCTTAAGAGCACAACAGGAACATACTCTCTTTCCTGGGACTGGACCATATACCTCTGTCCACCCCAACTGTAATCCCTTATTATGCAGTTCAGAGCAATGTGTTACAGTTTAAGACCTCTAACTTACTCACACTCAAAATAAATTTAAGTCTCACACACTCAAACAGTTATGGGGAGCCTGCCACAAATTTCCAGCTGTGTCCCCTGTCTAGTACAAATGATAATGCTGCTACCAGAGTCAGACATGTATACACTCCCTTCCTAGGGTTATTAATTATTAAAAATTAAATATCAAAATAAATTATAGCTATGAACACAAGCAGCCAGGGATTCAAGGTGACCTGGGGAGTATCAAATAGATATAAACACTGGTTCCCTATTGATTTGTCGACAGCTTAGGTTGTTGAATACGTATTCATCGACACCTAAGCATCGAACGCTTAAAATAGCGAATGGCAACATCATAGAATTCTTTCCTTGGGAAAGAATTTGTGTGGCCATTCTTGGGGATTTGCCCTTTCCCCAATGTAGAGTGGTCTCACAGTGGGTATATTTAGTTAGGGGGTGTGGAGGGCATAGCCCCCACATCAGGGGTGTGGGGGTTGAAGCCCACCACTATGTTTGGGTGTGTTTGTTTATTTTGTTTGCGGTCGACCAAGTGAATTCTCTCCCTAAGAAAGAATTTAATGATTTGGCCATTCACTGTTTTTAGCTTTTGATGCTTAGGTGTCGATGAATTTGGATTCAACAACTTAAGCTGTCGATGTTATGATATAGACACTAAACACTCTTTAATCTCTAAAGAATACACTGTAAAGTAATAAAAACATTTAATAATAAGTAAAATGATTAAAAAATGGAAATCAATAACTTTCAATAAACAACAGAATTCAATCGCCAGCAATGTAAAATTAAACTGTAAGATAGAAGTCGATAATTTTAGAAAAACTCTAAGTAACTCAACTTTCCTAATCTAACTAGATAATACTGTCCCTGATTTAATCAAAAACATCACAACAAGGCAAAGACAGGCTTACAGTTTTTTGTGAGTACATTTGGGGTATCCACTGCATAGCATTGTAACTGACTGCATCCCTTAACAAACTGCCCTTCAACTGACTTCAGCAGTCTCTTTTATAGTCCAGGTTAACAGTCTCAACTTTCTTATTTTAAAAATAACAGTCAGCTGTTTGAAAAAAGTTATATTTCTTGTCAATCATCTGTTCAAATAATCACATAGCAACCAGGAACATTCTAATGACATCACCTACTGATCAGCTGATTCTACTTTACTTTTGTACTTTAGAATCTCCCTCACAAACATGTGCAATTAGAAATGTATCAAAACAGTGACAGATTCTTTAAATATTTTGTATAAACAGGGAAATGCTCAACATTTTTAAAAACTTATTTACATTTTTACAGTTAGACATGCTGGCATACAATAGAAGTTAATCTGAGAATATACACAAATTTCCCTGCCAGACATACTAACACATTAAATGATAGCAGTTTAGTTGGATTTTTAATTGGACTCCAGTAGCCTGTGGTTAGTTGTCATTAAGGTGTGCACTCTTGACAGCCACAAGGTAAACATTCAGAATTTCAATCCCCACAGTTTTATTTATTTATTTGTTTTAGTTAGCTAGTTATGGATAGCAGGCAAGGATGTCAGCAGAAGATTTTAGCAAGCTGGCAAAGATCCAGTTAGCTAAGAAGTGTGAAACCAGGGGATTGTTGCATTCCAACCTGACCAAGGAAGCAATGAATTCAGCCTTGGTTGCAGCAGCAGCTTCAGACCAGCCGTTCGGAGGATATCCAGTGTGGCATTGGTGATGTGCAGCCTGCTGAGATGGGACAGTCCACATTTTCTTCAGAAGACCTGAGAATCCGTCTGAAGGGGTTGGGAGGGTGGCGTAATGGCTAAGGTGTTTGCCTTACAAACACAAGATGCAGGGTTTGAGTCTCAGAAGGGATAATTGGCTAGGCTTAAAATGTCTCGCAAGGGCAGTTAGCTTAGTACTAAACTATGAACCTATGAACCCAAGTTAAGGAGACTGGAACTGCAGGCTGAGGAGAAGCAGTGCCAATATGAACTGGAGACTGAGAAGAAGCAGCACCAATATGAACTGGAGACCCAATGTCTGCAGACTGAGGAGAAACTGCACCTGGAGACCCAACGTTTGGAGGCTGATGAGAAGCAGTTCTGTGAACTGGAGACCAAATAGCTGGAGACCAAAGAGAGACTGAGGCATTTGGAAGCCAAGGACAATGAGAAACATTACTGGCATGAAATGGAGCTTCAAACCCTTTGAGAGGGTCATGAAGATAATGGGGAAGGGAATAACCAGACCCCAGAAGCAGTAAAGGTCAGTAAACTATTTCCTCAGTACAGGGATGGGAATGACTTTCATATTTTTATCCATATTTTTGAGAGGGTATATAGACAATATGATACTGACCATGAGCTCTAGATTTGGTTCCTGACTCCCTTACTCCATGGTAAAGCTGTTCAGGCTGTAGCAAAGTTAAGTGATGTAGGTTTTTGAATTATGACAAAATGAAATGTTGCTTGCTTGACTGTTTCAAATGTACACCTAAGGCATATAAAAAAAGTTTCATGAATATAGATGCAAGACTGATGAAAGTGCATGTGATAATATTGCTGACTTAAGTACTTACTTTCAGAGATGGGTGAGTGGGTTCCAGGCCACCACTTTTGAGGGACTGGCAGACCTTTTGGTGAGGGGAATACACCCTCAGTACTTTGCCTGATAACATGAGAGTTTGGTTAGCAGACCGTGAGTGTAACTCTGCAGAGGAGTTGGGGAGAAAAGGGGATCTCTTCTTAGTAAGCAGAACACCACTGCATAAGAAAGGGCTACACAGTGCTGCACATGGACATAAGGGAACCCATGGCAGGCAGTCTAAAGTCTAAATCACTCCAAAAGAGTACACCAGTAACAGGGGAAACTACTAAACAAAGTGCACAGTTAGGAATTAGATGTTTCAGGTGTTACCAGAGGCGACACATAGCAGCCAAATGTCTAGCAAGGCAAGGTGAGAAACAGAAGATGAGGGAGCCAGTAAGTGTGGATAACAAATTGTCTGTGGTAAGCTGTTTAGAAACAAATGGGGTGCCAAATTATCACCAAAATATATATCCTGTCTTAGTAGATGGCAAACAGGTAACCGCTAAGAGAGACACAACTTCAAATACAACCATTGTGAGGCCTGCAGTGGTTAGAGAAGAGCAGTACTTGCTTGGGCAGTCCGCTCCAGTCAAGCATTGGGAGGGACCCCGTTCCAAATGCCTTTAGCTAGGGTTGTTATTGACTGGGAGGGTGGAAGAGGAAGCAAGCAAGGAGGTGTGTTTGAGGATATTCCTGCAGATGTCATGATAGAGAATGACTTTGATGATGCAGTACCTAGTGTACATGCAGCGACATGCAGACTTGGAGAAAGGCATTTAGATTTGGTAATCTGGGCGAGACCCAGAAAGATCTCATACTTGAAGCTAGGACTGGTGTTTTGGCTGTTTCAGAGAAGGTGCTATCTGGTAGTAGTAAGTCTGAATGTGAGCCACAGCTGCAGATGGGTACTGATGTTCCTTTGGACATGATAACTGCAAGGATGGTGGTGAGTGGTGGTACCAAGACTGACAGGGAGGTGCAGGCATCGGAAGTGACTGTGCTTCCTGTGGAAAAGGAACTACTGAAGGTCACGAAGGTAGAGGTGAGGCAGGCTCAACTTACAGATCCTACTTTACAAAGCTTGAGAGAGATGGCTAAGGAGGCACCTGAGACTCAAGGAAGAGGGGAGTCTGTATACTGAAACAAAGGTTTGTTGTATAGAAAGTGGATTCCTGGAGGTGGGCTAGAAGGTGATGTAATATGGAAGTTGGTAGTGCCTAGAGCTTACCATCTCCCACTTTTAGTCATAACACATGATATTCCTTTCTCAGGTCATATGAGCATTAGACATACTAAGAGACGTATTATGCAAAATTTCTATTGGCCTGGGATTGCGAGGGATGTGGTAGGCTATTGTAGGACTTGTGAACCGTGCCAAAAGGTTGGTGAAGCAGGGGACAAGTCTAAGGCTCCGTTAATGCCTTTGCCTGTTATCAAAGAACCATGTCATGTAGTGGCCCTAGATATTGTAGGACCCCTAAGTACTCCAAGTTCTACAGGAAATAAATACAT
Source organism: Protopterus annectens (assembly GCF_019279795.1). Lineage (NCBI taxonomy): Eukaryota > Metazoa > Chordata > Ceratodontiformes > Protopteridae > Protopterus > Protopterus annectens. The sequence goes on from NC_056735.1 coordinate 1,610,092,919, forward strand.
CTTGGTAATAGTAGACTATGCTACTAGATATCCTGAGGTTGTGGCTCTATCATCTATTGTGGCAGAGAAGGTGGAAAATGCTTTGCTAGAAATCTTCAGCAGAGTAGGTTTTCCATGGGAAACACTGACTGACTGAGGTGCCAACTTCATGTCAAACATGCTGACCTGTCCGTGGAAGCATTGTGGGGTGAAACGTCTAAAGACCACCCCCTACCATCTCCAGACTAATGATCTTGTGGAGAGGTTAAACTCTACATTGAAGACTATGCTACAGGCATTTACAAACCAGTTTAAAAGGGAGTCGGACAAATATTTGCCCCATTTGCTATTTGGGTACAGGAAAGTATTGCAGGAATCTACATGTTTTTTTACTGTTTGAGTCATTATAAGGGCATAGGGTGAGGGGCCTTTAGATTTAATTCGAGATGAGTGGGAAGGTGAGAGTGAATCTCAAAAGGAGTCTGTCATTGCTTATGTTCTTGACTTTTGGAAAAGACTTAAGAAGCTCATGGGTTTAGCTCAAGATAATCTAGCAGTAGCCCAACAACAAAAGAAGGTGTGGTATGACAGGAATGCTCGAGCCCGAGAGTATGCTGAGGGACAGAAGGTGATGGTACTTGCTTCCGTTAGACATAACAGGTTACAAGCAGCTTGGGAGGGACTGTTTGAGGTGGTGAGGAAAATCAATGACATGAACTACATGGTAAATCTGGTAAGTAGGAGACAAGGGCACAAACTGTACCATGTGAATATGATGAAACCTTATCATGACAGGGAGGCCCTAGTGTTGAGCATTTGTTGTGGATGGCAGGAAAAGTCTGAAAGGGATGTGGTTAGTGATCTTTTGGGTGAGGCTAGGATTGACACACCTGTGAAAGAGATTCCCATATTGCAGCAGTTAACTCCTAATCAAGTCCAGGAGATAAAAACAGTATTGCAGGAATTTAGGGATATGTTCACAGAGCTAACCTGGATGTGCTGACTTGGTGCAGCACCATGTGGACAGAGGACCGCAAAAACCTATTAAGCAGGTTCCTTATAGAGTACCTGAGCAAGTGAAGCAGACTCTGAAGGAAGAAATAGGGAAATGCTTGAACTGCGGGGGACTTCAAGAGTCTAACATTCCTTGGTCTTCCCCAGTACTGCTATTACCAAAGAAGGATTGTAGTGTGAGATTCTGTGTAGACTACTGAAAATTAAATAGTTGCATAGAGTCAGATGCATACCCCATGTCAAGAACAGACAAAGCCCTAGAACAGATGGGTGGGACTAGGTGTCTGACCACTATTGATTTGACTAAAGGATACTGGCAGGTACCCTTGACTTTTACTGCTAGAGAAAGGTCAGCTTTTGTAACCCCTTAAGGATTGCATGAATGTACCAGGGTGCCTTTTTGAATGAAAAATTCCCCAGCAAGTTTCCAAAGGCTGGTAGACTGTATCTTTGTAGGAGCAGGGGAATATACTCTAACATACTTGGATGGCATCACTATTTAAAGCCATTCCTGGCAGGAACATCTCCAACATGTTAGGGAGGTCCTGGATAGATTAAGTAGGGCAGGATTAACCATTTAACCCAGTAAGTGTCAAGTGGGGGATAGCAGATGTCACTTACTTAGGACATAGACTGGGAAGTGGTAAAATTAGGCCAGAACTTGTCAAGGTGGAAGATATTCAATCATGGCAACTTCCTGTTACTAAGAAACAAGTGATAGCATTTCTAGGCACAGTGGGGTACCACAGGAAATTTGTGCCCAATTATAGCACTATAGCCACACCTCTTACTGACCTAACTAAGAAGAATAAACTGGACAAGGTAGTGTGGACCACAGAGTGTGAACAAACATTCCAAAAACTTAAAGAGATTTTGGGAGGACCCCCTGTGTTAACCAGCCCAGATTACAATAAATAATTTATTGTACAGGTAGATGCTTCAAATTATGGGATGGGGCTGTGCTCAGCCAAGTTTTCTCAGAAGGAGAACACTGCAGTGGGGTTAATAATGCCAATACAGATGGATTGCCGAGGAGACAAGTGAGTTGATATTCCCAGACAGACCCATTTTTGTCAAGCAAAGATTTTCAAGGGTCACTTGAAAATCATGCTTGAGTCATAAAGGGGGAGAATGTGAAGAAAATGAAAACATTGTAATCTGTGTTAGCATGTCTGGGAGGAGATTTGTGTATATTCTCAGTTAACTTGTATACTAGCATGTCTAATTGTGAAAATGTAAATAGGTTTTTAAAAATGTTGAGCATTTCCCTGTTTATACAAAATGTTTAAAGAATTTGTCAGTGTTTGGATACATTTCTAATTGCACATGTTTGTGAGTAAGATTCTAAAGTACAAAACGTCTGTGGAGAATCAGCTGATCAGTAGGTGATGTCATTAGAATGTTTCTAGTTGCTATGTGATTATTTGAACAGATGACTGATAGGAAAAATAACTTTTTCAAACAGCTGAATGTTATTTTTAAAATAAGACAGTTCAGGTTGTTAACCTAGACTATAAAAGAGACTGTGAAGTCAGTTGAAGGGTAGTTAATTAAGAGTTGTAGTCAGTTACAATGCTGTGCAGTGGATACCCAAAAAGGACTCACCAAAAGTTGCAAGCCTGTCTTTGCCTTGCTGTTATGTTTTGGATTAGATCAGGGACAGTATTATCTAGTTAGATTAGGAAAGCTTAGTTCTTTAGGTAGAGTTTTTCTAAAATGATGGACTTATATCCTAGAGTTTAATGTTATATCTCTGGTGATTGAATTCTGGTGTTTATTGAAAGTTATTGATTTACATTTTTTAATAATCATTTTACTTATTATTAAATGTTTTTCATTACTTTACACTGTGGCTGGATATCAGTGAATTATTTAGAGATTAGAGAGTGTTTATACCTGTTTGATACTCCCCAGGTCACCTCAAATGCCTGGCTGCTTCTGGTTATAGCTATCATTTATTTTGATATATCACTTTTAATAATTGATCACTCTTTAAAGGGCATGTAGACCTGTATGACTCTGGTGGCAGCATTTCCATTTGTATTGGGGAGGGGACACAGATGGAAATCTGTGTCAGGCTTCCCATAAGAGTTTCAGTGTGTGAGATTTAAATTTTTTTGAGTGTGAGTGAGTCAGAGGTCTTAAAATGGAACACATTGCTCTGAAGTGTATAATAGGGAATTACATTTGAGGTGGACAGAGGTATATGGTCCAGTCCCAGGAAACAGAGCATGTTCCTGTTGTGCTCTTAAAGGAAATTGTGGAATTTTACTTTTGTCTGCTCAGTGTTCTGGTATTTTTATCTGTGACACTCCCACACTGGAGTCAGTGATGAAGATTGAGGCTCCTTAATTACTGACTTGAGTTTTAAGTGGGGGACATCACATATTGGTGGCAGTCCAGGGGATATTAATTGGACATCACATTATTGCTGGCAATCCAGTGGGATATTGACCGTCTGTCACAAAGACATTTGATACAAATCCACAGTCAGGTATTGCAGAGAAACTTACTCAAGTGGCCATAAACACCTATGTCACCAAGTGGGTAGGCCACTGGATCACATACATGACAGATAAATATGTTGCACTGTGTGAAGTCACTTCTATCTAGAGTCAAGTGACCAGTCCATACTTCAGGGCTCTGTGCTAGGCCCTTTCCTGTCCATTATTTGTCTCAGACATAAAAAATGACTTACACATCCTTTCTCCAACCAGCTTTGTGGAGGAATGCAAATTGTGAACAATCATTGAATCCAAGTGTCATATTGGTATAACACACACAGCATCAACACACACACAGGAATGGTGCCATAGGGATATGGTAGATGAAGAAAAATCATGGGGAATTAATTCAATTGTGAAAGCAAATGCACAAGATAATAACAATATAGACAGTACACCCCTATGAGCAGACCAAGTGGTATGTCACCTGTGTATGAAGGTAGATGGCATGCAGAACATCCATCAGAATGTGCCCACGGTGGTGATCACTCCCTTGTATATAGCACAACTCCTGAGTATGTGTGGGACATCCCCATCAAAGGGCATTGTAGTTCCACTGTTCTCAGCCCTCATCACACCACTAATTGAGTACAATGCACCCTTTCGCATGTACCTCCCAACAGATTTTCCAGGGATGAGTTACTCAACTGTACCACTTTTGCCACTGTGAGCTCCCGTACATCATATCACCCATAACTAAGTATTCTTTTTAGTGCATATACATTAGGGTATGATGGTGCAGAAACCCCTTCAGGGTGTTATACAAGATGCGTATGTGGTATGTGCTCCTGTGATGCACACAGTAAATATATAGGTGAGAGACAACATTGATGGCATAGGTTACATTCATGAAAGTGTGGATTGTGACATATATATGGCATGCACACCTGTCAAATAGCCAGGATTGCTCACAATTTCAAATACAGGTGTAAAAGTGTCCTTCCTAACACTTCTGGCAGATGTTAAATTTTGAGGAAGGTGTGTTTGATTTCCCTCAGAGATTAATGACAAATCATAATGGTTGTACAAGTGTGTTCTTGCAGAACCATCTATGATCACTACGAATCACACATGTTATGTCAAAGACATGGCATTACTGGTGGCATTATTCTGGTATTGTCCATGATTATGCATGCATCTGTCTACTGTTGTCCATGAGACTGTTACTATATATCCCACTTGGATGAGACCTATGCTAACATTACATTCATATTCAGGCAACTCATTTAGCACAGCTTCACAATATGCACCTAACCCCTATTGTATATACCATCCCTGATATATGTCCTCGCTGTTGTTCATGTCAAGATGCTCATATCACATAGAATCTTCTCCACTGATCTGTCACCTTGAGTAGCAGTCACATAATATACAATAACTGTGCAGTCTGTACTGCATCTTTCAAATATATGATTAGTGTTCAGACTGCAACATCTGCTGTACATTACCATATTTCACCTGTCCTATTCCCCTGTGTTCATTCCTACAATTCATCTGTGTCTTCCTTTTCAATACACACATTTCCCGTAAATATTTATTTATAATGCAGTCAATGTACCCTTACTGATCATTTACACAACTTTCATTCAGTATGTCTGAAATAGGTTTCCACAATACTCTGCACTGTGTACACTTTCATGTAATATGTTAGAACTATATACGTTACTTTATTAATAACCCTGGTAATCATTGTGGCATTCTGCACGATGCCACAGTCCTAGTTTGCCCATAGGTAAACAGGTTTACATGTCTGCTGGTGTCCGTGATGTTTTACATGGTTTCCTGGCTAGCAACACTGTTGCTTGCCATGAAACTGCATCTGTTTATATTTAAATGCAGTGTGCAGTATGTATATGTAATTAGCACTGCTGCTCACCACACGAACATGTAAACTCTGTGTAGGCTTCACACTAAACCAACACAGAGTTTATTCCCAAGTGCATGTTTTTTTCATGCAAATTTATGAACTTTTCGGTCAAAGATGGAAACATCTTAAGTACCATAATCCAGGGATTGCAGGTATATGTTTTATGGCCGGCAATATGATGAAGAATGGCAAAAGCATCCTCATGCAGGTGCATATGAGTATCCTGGCTAAGGTGATATGATGGCTTAGGTGCATCAACTTGCAAACAAAGTACATATTAATACAATGGTTGTGTGTCTGATACAAAGCAATTTGCCCTTATTCAGAAAACGTGAATGATGCTCCATTTTAGGGTAATTGCATATGAAATGTCAAACTTTGTTTAATACAGTTTGAAATTTTATTTCATTTTGTTACATAGAGTTTGTAGTGATGACCAGCAATGCATATGCCCTTTCTTACAGTAAATTTGGCATCCATTTGGAGTACAATGGATACTTTGTAAGAAGTGCCATGTAGTGCCTATGCTTTGTTTAGCACTTTTTGCACAGATTCAGCAAAGGACAGGGGTGAGTTCAGCAATGATTGTAAACATTTAAACAGCTTGAATGACCCTGAGGAATAGAAGGATAAAACTCTTTCCTTAGATATTCCGATATTCCTCTACCATGCTAAATTATTTTGTCTACTTCCTTCTGAGACATTTCCAGAGAGTGAACCATGGTTTGCATTCTTTAAGTCATCTGTAATGTGGCATTTTTGGGATCACAGTTATTTGCAGAATAAATGTTACCATTACAAAGTATCATTCAAATGAATCGACTGAGGTATTATTGCTATGTTGCAGATGTTCAGTTGTACATTGTCCATTTCCTTGAAGCACTTGACTACACTGTCATTGTTGGAGAATTGTTTGTAGTTCATACATATCCATACCATACATTAAAACTAAAAGAGAAATAAAAGGAACTGGACATGCTCCCTTGCTGAATTTTAATCATACTCCTCAGGTGAACTCACTCTGCCACCCTTCAACCACCTCTGCTCCACCATCTGTTGACTTCAAACCCCATGGAATACTATTAAAACTAAAAGACAAATAAAAGGAACTACATGCGCTCCCTTGCTGAGTTTTAATGTAGGTGTTTGCCTACTGTTGCCATCATTTAATGGTATTGCTACAGTGTAGACTGTTGTTAGTAGCCTGCACACATGCCGAGACCCTCCCCATACCTGTCTTTCTTCTCATTAACCAGACATTTATCCCTTTTTAATGCTTTTACTTTTCCATTTATTTCTATTTACCTCTCCTTCTTTTTAGTTAATCCCATTCTGGCAATAGGTGGCAGTATTGCCTAGGAATTGATAGCTCTCCAGCTTTCATATCTCCTGGGGCTGTTTCTGTTAGTACATACACTATTTCAATGGATCTTGTGTTTCTAGTTCCCATTTATTGTGCTAATACAGAATAATACCTAGCACATGAGCAGTATTTTCAAGTGTTTCTAGTGCCGTTACTATACTGTTAACATATAGTAACACCTAGCACAATTGAACTGCCATTGCCCACTAAAATAAATCAATGCAAACCATCCCAAGGAAATTTCTTTTACCGTTTAGAACTCCAGACCCATACCTGTTTTTTTCTCCCGCTCTGCCTTAGGACCACTTTGATTCCCTCTCTGCAAGCATAACCTCCCCTGACTTACCTGATTTTTTTTTTATTGAATCTTGACCTGCTCCCATCTGAGTAAACCCTGTCCATTCACCCTCACTATGCTTGAGCCCACTCCACTCCCTTAACCTGCCCCCATTTCTACCCACCCCACTTTCTTTAGGTTTATACTCTCTAAACTCCTCCCACACCACACACTGGTCAATCCACTTACCCACCCAATTTTCCCTCCCCTTCAATAAGCCACTCCCCCTCCTACTTTATACTACACCAACTCCTGAAATCTCCCTCTGCCAATCTACCTTATCCCCTGCATAATTAACCTACTACTTCTTATCTTCACTATCCAACAAAACATAACACCTCTACTGTTATTTAGTAACTGTCACCTTACAATTCCCCAAGATGTCCCCTCACTATCTCACTATCCCCATTCTCCTCCTATTAGCCCTGTCTACCTCATACCATACATCACTTCATTACCTAACACCAGCACCTACTCTCTCTTACAATCATTACTCACACAACAACCCTCACACACCTCTAATCTCTCCATACCTATTTCCACTCTTACCCTCCAACCTCTTTATGGTCAAATTATATCCTAATGTCTCTTTCTACTTATATCAAAGCTAAAACTCCCTGCACTGTAGCCCTTCTCGACATCTTGCTTACTTTCTTTGATACACTTCTGCTGGTTGGAGACGTACATCCCAGTCCAGGACCAGCCACCTCCTACCTCTTTCACACATTCTCATTCCACCTCACCCCCTCAGTCATTACCCCATTTCCCTTCTCCCCCACCTACATCCCTAACTATCTTTTCTCTAAACACCCAAAGCATTGTTAACAAAACAACTGAATTGCACTCTTGGATCCAACTTAACTCCCCTAATATCTTAACTCTATCTGAAACCTGGTTAAAGCCTCACATCTCTAACTCAGAAATCTTATCCCCAGGCTACAAAATCTATCGTGTAGACAGAGTTAATAAGAGAGGTGGAGGTGTTGCCGTACTATACTCCAACCAACTTACTATCTCTCCACTCTCAACCCCCATACCCAGCTTTGCTCCTTCAGAAATCCTCATTGTAAACTGCCATCTTAACCCTCCAAAAAAATTGCCATTGTCTCCATCTATATCCCCACAGGTGACAACATTCCTATTCTTGAAAACTTTCTCTCCTGGCTCTCCCAAAATATTGCCTATGAAACCATTATACTCTGTGACGTAAACATCAATTGGGCTTTAATTTCCTCCTCTTCCCCAACTTATTGACTCAGTTTATACGGCTTCCATCAACTCATATCTTCCCATACCAGAACCAACAAAACCTCTACCTCTGGATCTATTATAGACTGGACTGAATCCTAACTTCCGACCTTTGTGTCTATCATAACCCTGGCACACTTCACAACTATCTGAGACACCATTCCCCTATTTGTGTCCATAGATACTCTCAACACTCACCCAAAGAACAACTCTACAAAGTGTTGTAATCTGACTCACTTCAACCCAGACAAGTTTAACTCTACACTGCCCAACATAAACTGGACGTTCCTTTATAACCTCCCCCTTAATGATGCTGCAACTGCATTTAACAAAATATTTCTTGGCATACTAACACCATGGCCCCATCTAGAAAAATCTGAGTAAAATCAAACTGTGCCCCATGGCTCACTTAGCAAACACATTCTCTTATGCACCAGATGGATGCTGCCTGGAGAACATGGGTCAAAAATAAAACCTCTCCCCTACTCCAAGACTACAAATAACTTAGAAACATATGTAAAAAAAGAATCATTAAGGATAAAAAAAAATCATTTTTCACTGCCAACCATTGCAGCCTGCATAACAACCCCAAGAAATTTTGGTCCACCTTTAACACAATCCTCTACCCCAGTACTCCTCCCACCCCCAACCTGTTCCTTCTCAATACTGCCACTGAAACTGCTGCTCTATTAAACAATCACTTCATAGAAACAATCCAAAGACTAACTCAACATAGTCCTAATGTCTCTTCTCTGACTTTACCTCCCAGTCCTTCTTCCTCTAATACCTTCTCCTTACAACTTGTTAATACTGCTTTTATCAAATCCCAACTGAATAAACTCAGACCCTGCTCTCCCTCTGTAGACAATTTTCCTCTCCACTTCCTTAAAATTGCTACCAGTTCTATTGCCTACCTAGTCTCTACCCTCATTAATCATTCTATTACTGAATCTATTGTCCCTGAATTATGGAAATCCTTATATGCAATCCCTCATCATAAAGGTTGTAACTCCACTGACCCATCTAACTATTGTCCCATTGCTATACTATCCCCACCTTCTAAAATGCTAGAAAAATGTGTATTTAATAATCTCTTAACTCCCAGCCAACAAGCCTTTAGACCCCCATCACAGCACATCTACTGCTCTACTCTCATTCATCCAAACTGTAGGAGAAGCCCGTGATAATCTACTTCTTTCTTGTCTATTCCTTCATCTCTCAAAGGCTTTTGATACTGTCTTCCACTCTAAAGTGTAACTAAACTTTCTGACATTTACCTGTCTACGTCCTCTATAGCCTGGTTCTCTAGTTATTTATCTAATAGACTACAATTTGTTCACTGGCAAATTGTCACCTCCCCATTTCTGCCTGTCTACATTGATGTTCCCCAAGGCTCTATTTTGGCACCAAGAGTAAAGTCATTGGTTGTTGCTGTTTTTGAAAAAAAGGCACTATCCAGTATCTAGAAGATTACTGGTTAAGATTTGTGTTAAAAGGAAGAGATGGAGTCCCTATCTGACATGATCTGAAGAAGGTTTTACTGAAAGCACTTATCGAGTTAATTTGGGACTTTACAGGCAGCTGAATTCATCAGTACTATTTGCAGGAAGTACTGTTTCTACTACATTTTTTATAGCCATGTATTGCAAGGTATTTGAAACGTATACAGTCCTTGACAGCATGGAAGTTCTATTTGTACTATACGCAGCTTATGAAACGGATTTATTTTCTGCGTGGAAGATTGGTAATAGCCGAGGACTTTTTGGCTTGTGACTCTATGTGCTGTTCCTGGTAAATATCTGTCATCAAGAAGTTCTTGTTTAATATTTCGTACCAAGACCAAGGTTTTAACTTTTGAGTTTAACTCAAGCCACGAACTTTTGAGTCTAACAAAGACGTGCTCGTTCATTGAGCTTTTAATTGTTTTTTAATAAAATAGGACCGAATGGTCTTTGGAAATAATACTTTTTCTTCTGGTGGAATTTGTTGAATTCAATTGGACCGAAGGGTCTGAAAGTTACTTTATTTAAAGTGATTTATTTCCACTAGAGACTTTATTACAGCTGTGGAGTTACGGCTTGATTTTTTCATTAAGGCTCTATTTTGGGTCCCCTCTTGTTCAACATCTTCACTAACAACTTACAATCTGCTACTAACCTCTCAACACTCTTACAATATGCTCACAATTCCAGCCTTATTACCACTGCCCACAGTATCCCTGAACTCCTTTCTCTTACCCAAAACACTTTCTCTTCCATCGAAACTTGGCTCACTGATAATCAACTAATATTAAATCCTAAAAAAATTAAACTTCTAATTTTTCTTCCTAAAACACTAGCACAACATAAATCCTCTTTCTCCATCACCTCCCTTAACAATAGCATCATCACCCAGAACCACATACTAAATTACTTGGTGTCACCATCGATAATGAACTAAAATCTGATATACATACCAATCAATGCATAAAGAAAACCCACCAGAAACTTGGCCTCCTGTACTGTAATCATAAATTTATTTCTCTCTCCTCCAAACCATCCCTAGCCATGTCTCTCATCTAACCCTTTCTTCTGTATGCTGCTCCTGTCCTTACTAACCTCCAGTCATCTCTTCTCAGCAAACTAGAGCAAACCTACAATAAAATAGCTAAGTTTGCCTCCAATTTCCCCTATAAATCCCACCACTGCCTTGTCCTAAAGTCTTTGCAGTGGCCTGAATTCGCCATACAACTGCTCCTTCCTCAACTGCATATAACACACTCTATTCTTTATAGCCCCACTTCCTGCCCCTCTATCTCTAATATTGTAGCACTATACAACCTCCAGCATCAGCTTCATACATCTTATAAACATATTCTGGACATCTACAAACCCACAAAAAATATTGGGAAGTCACTATACAAATACTCAGTAGCCCGCTCCTGGAACTCCCTCCCACATACTATAAGTAGTATCTCCCATAAGTCTCAGTTCAAACTTGAACTTAAACACTATCTACAAAACACCTGGTCCTGTCCCTGTCAAGCTCCAACATGATTCTAGCCACCCTCCTCCCAAATCTGATTTCTTCTCTTATATCCTTCTCTTTCTCCTCTCCATAGCGCTAATACTACTACACACCAACACCCTCTTTCTTCTAAATAATCATTTGCATCCAGATACTCTTGTTGTTACTATATAGATATACATTGACACCTTTACAAAACTGCTAAATTAGTAAACTTCACTTTGTTGTATATATTCTTGTTATATGCCATTTGTGATGTAAATTTTTGTCTTGAATGACTGTAATTGTAACGAGCTTTTCTCCTTGATCTCCACTGAAAATGGGCCTTTGGCTCAGCTGGACCAACCCAGTTAACAAATGACAATAAATAAATAAATAAATAAATAAATATCTGGACATGGGAAATTGGTTGAATCTAAAACTTGTAATAATGGAAGGGATGACCATGTCAGTGACTCCTCAAGCCTAAATCCTAGTATTGTTCATAGTGAAAATGGGTTGGAACTGTGTCAAAGGCATGCATTCCTAGACTAATACTTGGTAATCAGCTGACATTAAAGAAATAAGTGTCAGGAGTAGTTAAAATGTTCTGTTGTTTTTTGAGAAAGATCACTCATATTAAACAACTCTTGCCATCAATATTTTTTTCAGTAGTGTTATACTCGGAGAAAAATTATGTCAATGTTTATTAAAAATATTCAATATTATTTTCCATAACTGCATTTACTTATTTATTTATTTATTTATTTATTTATTTATTTATTGGTATTTCAGCTTATTTCTGAAGAGGGTGCAGGTATTTTTATACTTGCAGAATACATTTAAACCCTTATTCCTAAGCTATATAAACCCTATTAACGCTGAGGAAAATAAACCTCCAAGTTTAATGATCCAACCCTTCTCCTTTCTATTTAATATAGCATGCCATCCCAGTTTATTCATCCTGTCCCCCCAAACTTTATCAATGACCATAAAATGAAATTTCACATTGTCATGTTTCAGTGTATATTTATGCAAAACATTTGACGCACGCTGGCTGCAAATATCACTGAGATGTTCAGATATACGTACAGAGTTAAATGACCACATGTAATAGATATGGTTTTGGAGAAAAAGGTAGTTGTTGCTTTAAATATGAATATCTGTTTAACTGATGATGATTATTCATGATATATGTATTGGGGATTTGTGCCTTGTATTTTATCACTGAAGAAGGCTTTGTTGTTGAAACCGGTCTGATTTTTTATGGTGTGGCCACAATAAAGGAAAGTTTATACGCTCTGATGCTGCTGGCTTTGCTTTTTTGAAGTTCTTGACATTCTTGGTCCTGTGCATCAACCTTATTGTGCAGGGGTGTGTCTTTGGAATTTTATGTTTGCCTTCCTGTGTCTTTGGAATTTTATGTTTGCCTTCCTGCTGTGGGCCTTGAGTGAGCGTTTATCAACATCAGTGGCTGAATCACCGTGAGGGTATATATATTCATATTTTGCCTTTTGGACCATAACGAGTCTAACTTTTCATTTTTGCCATCCTTTTTTATGACATCTGTGGTCTTCAGATGTTACAAGTTTACTGTTTGGCGAATATCAGCTGGTTAAAGAGTTTTTTTCATTTGCATGTATTATGGCCGTTTTGACTGTTTGAGAAGGGTCGGCTGATTAGTTTGGCATTTGGATTTCATTTTTTTCTATGAAGGATAAGAAAGAAAAGGCCTGGATGTTGGCAAGTCAATGGTGAGTGGTTCCATTGTTTTGAGGGAGAGAACAGGAATGAAGGATCATTCGTGTGTGGAATCACGGTATCCAGCTGACGTTTGTAACGTTCTGGCCAGTGTAAGTGTAAGAGTAAGATCGTATACACCTACTATTTGCTGTAACTGGCAATGCTCATGAAGGTGACTTTGTACAATCTTTTTACTTGAGGTGTATTAGGTGGGTTTGTCCCATATTAGATTCTATTTTTAGGACCTTATTATCTTTCTTATTGCAGATCTCAATGGCTGTTTGGGATGGATCTCAATGTGTATGGCCGATTGAAAGGTGTTTAAGGGGTAGTGTTGAAGAACCTTTCATGTTATGTGTATCTGTCTGCTTATAAGGTATACAATTATCATTTTATGGGCATACGGCAACATCTATATTGTATTTCAAAGAGGTCAGATTGCTGTGCTTGTCATTTTTTGAAGAGATGAGCAGTAAGGGATACCAGTATTCATTCGTTCATTGTATTTTCAGGTGGGCTTGCCCCGTGGTGAGTTCTATCTGGGAACATAATTGCTGATGGCATCGTTGAGTTCAATAATTGTTTGGGGCAGCTTCTAACCAGCTTGTATGATCTTTTGAACTGTGTAAATATCGTTTTAGGGACAGTGTCGAAAGACTTTTTTGTTACGTGTGCTTGTTTCTTAACTAAGCATACATGCATTTGTTGGGGCCCACGGAAGAACGTATATTTTACACCAATGAGGCTGGACTGTTGGGCTCATCATTTTTGGAATAAATGATGAGTGTTAAACATTAGCACCTATTTATTCTGTTTGGTATGGGACAATTGAGTCAGTTTGTTAGTGTGTAAAGAACTTGTAGGCCTGCTAGGAATTGTTACGAACAGACTGTGGGGATCTAGCGCAACCTTATCTGGCTAGTGGCAGAAGTGTATTCCGATTAGACTGCAGAAGAGAAGATTCACTGGAGTCTGGTTGGATAGACTAAGATCAACTATTATTAGAACTGTTGTGGCGTGAGGGGCCATGTTTGTAGCCAATTGAGTCCAACAGCTGTCGTTTTATGTACATTAATTTTTTTGATCTGTATGTGGCATGGTGGGGATGATTATATAAGTCAGATATACTAACTAGTTTCAATTAAATAGTATATACACTTGTGATATGCAGTATGATTTGTATCATCCCTTGAAGGGTACACAACAATTGGAGGGATATGTACTTTTTATATATAAGGTTGTATGAGAGCTTCAAAAATTGTTAATGCTCAAATATTTAACATCTCCTTAGGTTCTTGACAGTCTCAGGTTTCCTAATAATTAATATCAGGATGCCACCAGTATTATCTGCTCTTTGATATTCACCTATATGACTTGGGTTCCAGATATATGAGATGGAAAATATGGTGAACATTTAAGAAATTAATGTGAGTATTGAAAGCTATATCCATGTACAAGCTATAGATTGTCCAGCTTGGTACAATCCTTTTAACAATTTTAGGTACAAACCACATTATTTACTTTCTGCTAGTGGTTATATGTTAAAGGTGTAACATCATAATAGGTATTAATTACTGTTTGTCATTGCTGGTTAATGTGCAGATGAAGCCAGCCCACTTTGATGGGCTGGAATTTATTTTTGACAAGGGGTAGTAGCATTTAAGATCCTCTTTTTGATTGCAGACAGCCTGAATCTATCCAACAAGTTCTTGGTTTAGAATTTGTGGAGGATTTGAAGTTACAAACGAGACAATTTGAATTTTGATATTAGAATAGGTGGGGGGAATATCTTAGCTCCTAATTATTAATGATGGATTTGGTCACTCTACTGCAAGGCCTCTCTGCAGATAAGCGTGATTTACATGCATTTGGTTTGGACAGGGCTGGGGGGCATCAGAGTGCGATGGATACCCTTCATATGGTTGACCAATGTGGTGAATTATTTAACAAGTTAACTAAGGGTATGGTGACTTTACGAACTAATGTGTGGCATCTGAAACTGTTCGAGGCCTATCAGGCTAAAAATATTGTGCCTAGGGGTCTTAGGGTTCGAACAGTACCATATGTAAGTATGGCTGATGACACACTGACTCTTGAATGGGCACAAGTAAAACAGGATGTCTCAATGACATTTGTCAACATATTGTCCTCTTATTATGAACAGATGGTTACAAAAATTGTATTGATGTACAACAGGTAAGTGAAGATTTAAAATCATTTGAGGGACAAGCCCGAATATCAAGAATGTTTAACCAAATTGTCTAAAGATTTATTAGGTATAGAGAAATTTTTAAAAAATATAAAACTTCAAAGGTTTAACCGTGATGTCAAGGATTATGAGAGAGAGAGAAACCCTTTGACCTCAGGAAGAGTGTAACGTTTTCTGAGGGAGGGAGTAATGTGGTTAGAACCAAAAAGAAGAGACCTAGGTCGATTCTCAAAAAATCAGGCATGGAGTAAAGCAGCACTTCAGGGGCAGATTCTTCAGCCACAGATGTTGAGCAAATACTCATTCAGGTGTCATCAAGTACAAAGAAATCGAGGGATATGGATCACCCTTTAGGTTTAGACGACATTGGGAAAGTAGGAAACAGAAAATATAAACAATGTACAAATGTTATTACAGACATTGGGACATTGGTAAATACGGTGTACAATGTTCATAATATCTCCTCTGTAAATCTTACAGAAGCTGAAGAACAACTATTTAATAAAGGGCTGAAATATATACCTGGTTTCTTTGTTAATGAGGATAGTGTGGTTGATGATTTGTTGGGTTTTTGTCGAACATTGAGTTTATGGTTATTTTTTGGTCCTCAGGATAGGGCTCAAAGCTCCACTGAGTTCCGTTTTCGAAAATCAAAATTTATGCCCCCAATGGATAAGCATGTGGCCATTTTTCAGGAATCAATGATTAAAGACTTGTATTTTAGGAATTGTGAGGCCAGGATACTGGGCCAAAATTTGACGGTGGATGAACAACAGGCATTTAGGAACTTAAAAGAGAATAAAAATATTGTCATCATCCCAGCAGACAAAGGTGGGGTGGTAGTGTTGATAGATGCTGAAGAGTATATATTGGAGGCTTGCAGACAGCTGAGTAATGCGAGACATTATATGCCAATGCCACTGGACCCCACCTTTCATTTTAATAAGGAGTTATATACATTTTTGGATTTGGCCTTAGAAGAAGGAGCTATCTCCCCACAAGTCAAACAACATTTGATAGTGGATGACCCTCAGCAGCAGATCCTTTACTTATTGTCCAAGATTCATAAAAACCTAAATAAACCACCTGGTATGCCGATAGTGTCTGGTATTGGCTCTTTGACTGAGCCTTTATCAGCATTTCTGAGTATTTGCAGCCTTTGTTAAGATTACTTAGAGCTAGAATTACAGATAATATGGAGTTCTTGACTATTATTGAAAATTCTCAGTTGGAGACCCATTGCCTACTATGCACATTAGATGTAACAGCATTATATACAAGTATTCCACATTGGACTGGAATAGAAGCTGTTAAATATTGGTTGGATAACGTGGACATCTATCCTCCCAGTTTTAATACCCTATTATTGTGCATGATGGAGCATGTGTTGACCAAAAATGTTATATTTCTTCATGGGGATTGCTATTAGCAGATTCAGGGAACAGCTATGGGGGCATATTTTGCCCCTATATATGCTGATTTGTTTATGGGATACTTAGTGGACCTGCTGATTTATGACAGTTTGCATAATATGTATTTGCCTGAGATAGACATCTAGAGAAGATTTTTGGACGATTGTTGGTTAGTGTGGCGGGGTGGGTCAGATTATTTGTCTGAATTTGTTTAATATTTGAACGAAAATAAATGGGGAATAGAATTTACCCTGAATGTGGATACACAGCAGATTATTTTTTGGATGCGACAGTCACAAGGAATAATGACAATACTTTGGCATCCAAAATATATAGCAAATTCCACAATACAATAATTTATTTGCTACGAGTCTGCATCCCTGTCACATTATAGAAAATATACCCAAGTCTCAATTTTTGAGAGTAAAAAGAATTTGTTCTTCTCCAGATGTCTATCAGCACTTTGAGGATGATCTTACTGAAAGATTTTTGGCTAGAGGATATCGTCCTCACAATATTAGGTCAGCCAAAAGATGGGTAGTGGGTAAAAATAGGTTGGATACGCTTGTATATCATCATAAGAAGCAGGGTGACGGGGATGCCATTAGGTTTGTCACTACGTATGGCTGAAATATCAATGTTATTAGGGAGGTTATAGATAAAAATTGGAATATTTTGTTAGCTAGTGATCAATTGTCTGGTCTACTCATGCCTAGATGTCAATTTTCCTATAGAAGAGGGCGCACGTTAGAATCTCATTTTAATCATTATAAATATGGTAACAGAAATCGAAATAATGAATACCAGGGTACTCTAACTGGTGAAAACGTTCTTGGTTCAACTTCATACCCATGTGGACATTGTTCATCCTGTAAATATATGTTAAAAACTAAGCAATTTTCCAGTAAGAACATTAGCAAGGTTTATGATATGGGATTTTTTGCAAATTGTGGGTCAGATTGGCTGGTTTACTTATTGACATGCTCATGCACTGCCTTCTATGTTGGGCAGACTTCTAGGTCCATACATGTACGTATATCTGAACATCTTAGTGATATTCGCACCAAGCATATGTCAAATGCTTTGTATAAACATACATTGAAACATAAAAATGCAAAATTTCATTTTATGGTCATTGATAAAATTTGGGGGAACAGGATGAATAAACTGGGATGGCATGCTATATTAAATAGAAAGGAGAAGGGTTGGATCATTAAACGTGGGGGTTTATTTTCCCCAGGGTTAAATGACTGCATGTAATAGATATGGTTCTGGAGAAAAAGGTGGTTGTTGCTTTAAATATGAATGTCTGTTTAATTGATGATGATTATTCATGGTATAAGTATTGGGGACTTCTGCCTTGTATTTTATCACTGAAGAAAGCTTGGTTGCCGAAACCAGTCTGATTTTTTATGGTGTGGCCACAATAAATTAAAGTTTATATGCTCTGATGGTACTGGCTTTGCTTTTTTGAAGTTCTTGGCATTCTTGGGCCTGTGCATCAGCCTTATTGTGCAGGGGTGTGTCTTTGGAACATTATCATAAATCACAACATGAAATTCTAAATGCACATTGCACAGACAAAAGAAAGTCCATAAAAAACTTGAATCCATAGATAGATGCAAAAAGTACCTCACCAATGACAGTAAAGCCACCATCACAAGAATCCAACTACTATCCACACTTCTCTGTGCCTCCCCCATACTCATCAACCTAAATAAAGCAGACTTAAACAAAGTAGACACCTGCTACAATAAAATAGCTAGGTTTGCTACTGACACACCCTTCAGGACACATCACTGCATAGCAATCAAGCAACTATCCTGGCTAGAATTACCTAACTGACACATATAATCAGCTTACAATAGCCCACCAAATTCTATATTATCCCTAAAGAGATCCTGCTCTTCAAGATCTACTCAATATCTACTCTAATAGGTGCCTATTAAGATCCACCAATAAAGCACTTGCTGACACAGGCAAAAACAATAGCTCTGGGGACTCCTTGCTTTCCATTTCTGTTGCAAAAGCATGTAATACCATCCTCGTAGATATTAGTACCACTGAAAACAAAAATCATTTCAAAAAACTCCTCCAGTCCGATTTACATAGTTCTTGGTTATGTAATTGTTCTGACTCTGGGTAGCTTCACTTAAATAGATCATATCATTACATCTATGAAAGCTTGCAACATCTCCCTTCTATAATTTTAGTCAATGTGTGTTTACTGTACTAGCCACTGATGAATGTAACCAAATGACTGAACAAAATGTCCTTTCAACCATATTGTTTCTTGTAACTCACTATGCTCCTTATAGTATATTTATTTTTGCTAATTTCTTGGCCTTGAAACTGTACCTTATTAACTTTTTGACTCTGTACTGTACTTTATTAGCATGTCATTTGTATTTACTGTATTTGCTGTACTAATCTTTGTGGAGCTTTTTCCCCTGGGCATCTGCTGAAATGGGATCAATGTCCAGTCGGATTTTCCCAGTAAACAAATGTAAAATAAATAGATAAACAAGTGGTTTATGGATGTTTCCCACACTTTTACATTATGACCTTTTTGTCTGAGGCATGAGCACTTCATGAGCTGGAAAATTAAGATGTGTGAAATGCATTTGTGCTACTTTGGAGTACAGTTATCTTGCATTGTTGTTGTATCCCAGACTGTCATGCTTTCTTATTGACTGCTGCTGTTTGTTACATTCATATTTGACAGACTTTGGGGAGGTCACACAAACAAAGACGTTTTCTGGAAAAGAACATCCCCGGGATTTATTAAGACCTGCATGACATGCAGAAATAGTGCAGGAGCTGCTGCACGCAATATGTCTGTAGAGCAATTCAGTAAAGAGCTCACAGAACGTGCATGAGTGCTCCTACACTATTCCTGCACGAACATCACTGCCTTATGCTAATTACCTAATTTGATGGTGAAAACCATGCAAATTTGGTGAATTAGCGATTCAGCAAGCAGGCAGGTGTTCATGCAGGAATAGTGTAACCTGCAGAAATGTATTCAGTTACTAGCTGAATACATTTCTGCAAATAAGAAAACAGAGGCATGACAGACTCAAATAAAGCATGTATTACATTTATTAGGCATGCCAATGGCCAAATATATGGCCATTGGCATGAAAAATAGTTTACATTTTTTTTAAATAAATTTTTTTTTTGGCCGATCTCAGTTGTTTAAGCATAGGGCAGTGGCGGGCAAACGGGAGCGTGCCAAAAATTTAAAAAAAGGGAAACATCAATTTTTACAGAAATCTGCATTTTGCCATTATAGTCAATGGCATGCAGAATGAAAACAATACCAGGGAATAGTGGTTGCTAAGGGGAAAAGCTCAGTGTAAGTGTAGTAACTCAGGAGTAAGGCAGTGGTGTATGGAAATGGGGGATTTATACTGAATCATAAATTTCTTCTAAGTCTCAGACTGCACCTAACTGTGTAGGTACTCTAACACCATGGTGTAGACAGGAGGAGCAGATAACATGAAAAGTGGGTGTGTCATGCTTGCTGTAAGCACATTGGAGCCCAGTGGCCCGTGTTTGCCCTAAGCTAAGCACAGCTAAGGAAGGGGGTGTGTCTGAGGCTGTATTTTCCTATTCCATGAAATGCAGAGCGTGTTGGCATCCAGGGAGGGCCATTTTTGCTTAAAACTGTTTACTTTAGCTAAACGGGAGTGCGTGGCATGCACCGGGCCTAAAAAAAAAAAAAAAAAACACAGGGAATAGTGGAACTGTTTACATTTGAGCACCGAAAATGCACAGCGTGCATCAGGGCTTAAACGGGGAGGAAATGGGAAGAGGAAATTGCAGAAGGAAGGCAATCAAGGAGAAAAAGCATAGCTGGCAAGTGGAATGCATCAGAATCAGTCAATTACACAGGCAGCAGCCCAGCACACTACTTTAAAACATGAAACACCTTTCAGTCTGTTTTTTCCCACAAATTTTACACCACTGGTGTACACATTTGGGGGAATTTTAAACTGACAAAACTAATAAAACATGTTAGGGGCTGCTGTTGCTTTGCTCTATCGGTATGTACTAGAGACTGAGGGTGGTGAGGAGGATAATGTTGACAACCAACTCAGAGTGAGGAGGAGGAGAAGAGTGTTCTGACCCAGGGTAACCTACCAGGGACTACATGATCTGGAGATAGTAGAGTGCTACAGGGTGGACAGGGACATACTTCAGCAACTTGTTGAGTTGTGCCAGCCTCACCTTAAACACAAAACCAACAGAGGGGAACCCATCCCAGTGGATACCAAGGTATGTGTAGCCTTAAGAATACTAGCTACAGGTAATTTCCAAAGATCAACTGGGGATACCATGGGGGTCTCACAGGCATCTGCTTCCAGGATACTCCACCAGCTCCTGGATGCCATGTGACTGCATGCCGCTGAGCACATTTACTTCCCCAGCACCCGTGAGGAGAAGACCAGCAATACGCATCTCTTCTACCATGTAGCAGAATACCCAGAGGTACCAGGTGCCATAGACTGCACGCACATCCACATTAAAGCACCACCCAGTGACCAGGGTAGTGTCTACCTAAACCACAAGGGGTTCCACTTCATCAGCACCCAGGTCATGTGTGATGCCAAGGGCATTACCATGAATGTTTGTGCTGGCAGCCCTGGAAGCTATCATGACTCCCACATCTGGCATTCATTACAGCTGTACTGGACATTTGCCAGTGGGGACATCCCATATGGCCATCTGGTGGAGGATGCTGGCTTCACACTGGAGCCGTGGATAATGACACCCATCAGAAATGCACACATGCCCACACAAGAATGCCATAATGAAGCACACGTACAAACCAGGATCATTATAGAGTGTGTGTATGGGATGCTCAAGTCATCGTTCTGCTGCCTTGACATATCCAGTGGAGCCTTACAGTAGTCTCCAGCCACATGTGCACCCATGTTCATAGTATGTGCTATGCTACACAATATGATCCTGTGGAAACAGCTGCAGCAGGAACAAAATGGGGAAGGGCCGCACAGCCCCCCACCATTGCCAAGGTCTCCACAGGCACAGAGGTACTCAGAGGAGGAACATCCTAAACCTTCCCCTGTAGGGAGATGGAGGCCTGTCCAGTATGCCCTGTCCTTGGCAAAGAGGCAATGCATAGCACATACACTGACACTATAAAACCCAAGGGATGGATCTCTCTCTCTCTGACTCACACACACAGTAAAATGAATGCAAAGAACACACCACCTATACCCTACCATGTATAGGCAGTGTACTGTGTGCATCTGACATAGTCAGCCCTCAAGCACCATCTTCACAACAGCCTGAAGCACAAAGTAAGTCAGTCTCCTTAACAAAATTAATGAATGGAGTGGAATGTTCTGATAGCATATCTATGGTATTGATTCAAGCATGCAAAGGAATGAGGTGGCTTACTGGGATAGCAGCAGACAACTGACAGCTTTGCAGGACAGCATGAAGTGTATCCCCAGTACTGGCCTACCCACACCATGCAGTACCACCCTAGTTGACAAATACCACTGCAGTATATGTGGTGAGCCAAATAACTGAGGGGGTCATAGGTCACATGCATGGATGTCAAAGTGGGGGTCCCATACCTAACCCCAGCCTCACCCAGCAGATCAGCTGTAGAAAATCATACAGAAATGTCTGGCAAAGGCCCTCACATGGTGACATCTATGAAATTCCCACCCACAGAATTTTACACAGTGATATCACAGCAGGTATGGTTTTGAAATGTAAGAAATCTGAAACTACAAATGTCTATGCCAGAACAATCTGACCTGTGGTTGATATTGTTATGCCTGTAGTCTGAAAGATAGGGCACACCACTATGCTAAATGGGACCAAAATGTTAAGCAAATATCAGTACAGTCTCTTCAAATGTGTATTGTGTATAGATGTGTCACCCCCCCCCCATAGTCCCATAGAAATGCAGTAATGTCCCTAGCTTTAAGCAGCATCCAGCTGTCAAGTAGAGTGATGGCTCAACACAAACAGAAAGCAGTTTTCAGTAACACCCACAGTAAACCTACTGGTGCCATCCCAGGGTTGTCCACTGTTGACAGCCTGGGAACATATCAGATTGCACTACCTTGCTACAGATGGCCTACATCTGTCACACCTGGCCTACAGGCCTGTGGCAAATGCCCATGCCTCACCCACAGCGTCTTATTAGGGAGGGCCATTAGGTCCATAACAGCAATATAACACAGTCTAAAAAAGGCAAAGAAAGGTCATGCTGCTAATTGCTAGGAGAAAACCTGCCAGTGTCAGAGAGCCAGAAATCTGGCCAAAGCCATGAATAATGAGCTGAAAAAGGTCCAAAGAGAAGGACATCTTTGAAATACTGCTCTAATAATGTAATAAAGTTGAAGGAATGATTGAAGTAGCATGGAATGTCTGATGGGTACAAAGTCAGAAACTGCAATGTCAAATGTCAGCAATATCTGACTTCAACCCGAGTGACTTGCAAAACACTTTTCCTTGAAAACCACACTTGTTTGCATAACCAACAAGATATATGAGTCATGAATGTGGACATTCTGTGATACTCTGTACAATCGACAGGCAGGGCTCAACATGGAAATGCACTCATTGCAGGCAGTCCTAATCCTGAAAGAGGGTGACATGTCTGCACCCACAGAACCCTAGCCCACAGCCATGAGAAGGAACACACCCTTCCCTGATCACTCATCCTATGCAACATCCTGACCCCAAAATATGGCCAGCCAAGAAAAATGAGGTGGGCCATACATATATGTCAGACAAACACACACCTCCAGGCTGGTCAAACAGTGTGACACATACAAGACCCTCCAAGTGAAGTCAACTTTTGGGCAGACCCCTATGCAAAACACTGGTAGCTATAGGCAAACATATCTGACCTAGGACATCCCCCTTATCTTATACCCTACAAATATATCTGGAGTTTGCCTGTCACCCTGATCCTGTCTGACTTATATTACCCAACTGTGGACTGGAAATCAGACCAGGCCAGAACAGAAATGCACAGAGATTCCACAATTGTAATATATCAACAAGGTGCTGGACTGTTTCCACAGCTCCAGCAGTCAACTGCTTGTAGGCACACCTCACAACAGGCTGGATTGTGCAAGAATACATAGCATTTGCTCCATAATTTTGGTGTGCGCATCATCCACCCTGTATTCCTCTGGTAAATCACTGTGATGTTCTGAGTAGGTATGTCACGAGGTACTGTAACAATACATGACAGTGTCAAACAGCATATATGCCAGATATCTGCTAAAACAAGCCCTGTAGCTCTAGCAACCCATACATTACTGAGAGAAATAGTCACAATCACCGTATGGCCCATTGTCCCCCCATTTTGATAGGCTGTCTCCAGATATCTTGCACCAACAGGTTGAGAGGTATGGCTGTAGCACAAAACAAACCAGACTGGAGTACAACAATTCCTGGAATGGAGACCCACATGTACTATAGAAGGTCACACTGGGCATGCTCATACACTTAGAGAAATGTCAGTAGGATCTAGGAGTGAACAGGCCTTCGCCACCCAGGGCACTTCCCATTGCCCTACATTAGCAGTCCTAAAGATGTCTGTCACCATAGAAGTACCTTTTGTCAAGCCTCAGCCCTATAAGCAATGTGGTGCGTGCAATAACTGTGTAACACTATAGTACAAATAACTAGTGTATGTGTGTGTGTGTGTGTGTGTGTGTGTGTGTGTGTGTGTGTGTGTGTGTGTGTGTGTGTTTACAAAATAAAGCTCTTGGGTCCATTCCAACCCAGTATACATCCCCTTTCCCACTTTAGCAATCTTGCAGATATCACTCACCTTAGAAGTCCCTTTCGTCAGACATCAGCCCCATAAGCTCTGTGATGTCTGAGATAACTGTGTAACACTATAGTACAAATAACTAGTTAGGTAGTAGTTCTAATCTCAGTCCTGGCAAATGTCAAACTGTGTGTGCATGTGTTTACAATTTAAAGCTTTTGGGTCCATTCCAACCCAGTATACTTCATCTTTCCCACTTTAGCAATCCTGCAGATATCACTCACCTTAGAAGTCCCTTTAATCAAGCTTCACCGTCATAAGCTCTGCAGTGTGTGCGATAACTGCGTAACACTATAGTACAAATAACTAGTTAGGTAGGAGTTCTAATCTCAGTCCTTGCAGATGTCAAACTGTGTGTGTGTGTGTGTGTGTGTGTGTGTGTGTGTGTGTGTGTGTGTGTGTGTGTGTGTGTGTGTGTGTGTGTGTGTGTGTGTGCGTGTTTACAAGTTAAAGCTTTTGGGTCCATTCAAACCCAGTATACTTCCCCTTTCCCACTTTAGCAGTCCTGCAGATATCACTCACCTTAGAAGTCACTTTTGTCAAGCCTCAGCCCCATAAGCTCTTTGGCACATGTGATAACTGTGTAACACTATGGTACAAATAACTAGTTAGGTAGGGGGTTTACTCTTACATCTAGAAAGTATGCGTGTGTCTGTTTGTAGGACAAAGTATTTTGATAACTTTAACACTCACTGCTCTACTTTATCAGTCTTGCTGATGTAATTCCCCTTATAGGGTCATAGGTGTGTAGTAGGCTAATGGCACAGGAGCCTTTACATGCTTAGCCCAGAGAAAGGCCCTGCCATTTGGCACCCGATGTTACTTCCCAATGTCTGTATCAAGTAGAGCCACTGCGGTGATCCTGGGGGTGAACTGTCTATTGCCCATCCACTCATCAAGATTTCTCTGAAACAGGGTCAGCTAGGTGCTCTGCATGACATGTATGGGAAGTGTATTCCAGGGTATGTGCAGTCTCATGGTGAGGGACCTGTCCACCAGCATGTTGTGGTGATCGTGGTAATGAGCTAGAAGTCTCTGGGGTGTGTGGTGTGGAGGGATTGGGATGTCTTTATACGTAGCATGTCTAAAACAGCTGAGTCAGACATGGCTTTGTAAGTCAAGCACAGATAGCCTCTAACTAGGTGATATGACACAGAGAATAGCTGAAGTCTTCTGAGTCTGTCTGTGTAGGACATGTGTTTAATGACTATGAACCTCTTTGTGAAGTGCTTCTGTGGCCTCACCAGCTGTTGCAGGTGTCTACTGAGGTACATGGCAAATGGGCCAGAATATCTGATGAGTGGTCTAATGAGGGAACAGTAGACAGAGATCATTACCTCTCTCTTTCTAGATGCAAAACCCTTGGTAATACAATGTGCCACATAGAAATACTTCCTGACTACAGTGGCAATGTGGTGGTTGAAGGATAAGTTGCTGTCAACCTGTGTCCCCAGATCTCTTATAATGCCTACAGTGTTCATTGGGCTCCCATCGATGTGATACTTACTGGGAGCTGAGTGTTTCACCAAAGGGAATGATGATGCATTTTGTGGTATTAAGCTTATGGCCATGGTTTTCACACCACACATTTGTCTCAGTGAGGCCTTTCTGTAGGATGTCTGCATCACATGTGGAGTTAATGATAGCTCCCAGCTTGCAGTCCTCTGTGAACTTGATCAGCTAGAGTTCTTCTGTGTTGGGCTAGACTCCTGAGAAGTAGATGCTGGACAGGATACTACTCAGTACTGATCCCTGTGGGACTCCACTTGTGACTGCTTGCCAGTCTGACTTGGATTCTGCCACTGTCAAACTGTGTTCTGTGAACCAATTTGCAACCCACCCACTGATATTCGGGTTAATGCCTAGTTTGGTGGGTTTAGCAATAATTCCTGACTGAAGAATGGTATCAAAAGCCCTGGCCAGGTCACAGTAGGCTGTATGCAGTGCCTTACTGTCATATGGTTTTTCAGTGTATGTCAGGGCTGTCATAGTGAGTGTTGTGTCGAGCTATGTCTTCCAGATGGTGTGGTGCAGGTGTTGACCTTATCTTCTTGACCAGCTAGTGCAGTCTTCACTGGAGAGTGCATATTTCCACATTTGCTGATATAGGGGTAACTCACAGGTCTGCGTGTTTGGAGTTTAGAGGAGAGGATTATCTGTGTACATGAGGCAGTTGCAACAGTGCCTCAGAATGAACAAGTGCACCAGGTTAATGGGCAAAAGCACAGAAAACTGCACTTCAATCATGCCAGGAGGGGTGGTCATAACTACTAATTACTGGGGCTAATTTTGTGAGGAGCGAGTACTGCTGATGGCTCCCAGGTGTGCTACACTTGTTGATACAATAACCTGTTGAAGTGCAAAGCTATTATGCTATTTGAAGTGCAAGACAGAAAGAACTAGCAAGATGTAAGTGAAAAACTGAAGGCATACTTTACCTCAGCTGTGCAGTTATCAGCACCTTTGTCGAGCTTTGTAGCATGTGTGGTAACTGTGTAACACTGTAGTACAAATAACTAGACAGGCAGGAGTTCTAGTCTCAATACTGGCAGGTGTGTGTGTGTGTGTGTGTGTGTGTGTGTGTGTGTGTGTGTGTGTGTGTGTGTGTGTGTGTGTGTGTGTGTGTGTGTGTGTGTGTGTGTGTGTGTGTGTGTGTGTGTGTGTGTGGATCATATACTGTGTGGGCTATACCATTTTGAGTTTTGTACTACCCTTTACACTTCCCCTCACCCTAATTAAGTAGTCCTGTTGATGTCATTCACTGTAGAAGTACCTTTGGACTAGGTGAAATTGTATAAGCTCTGTGGCATATTTGATAACTGTGTAACACTATAGCAGAAATAACTAGATAGGCATGAGTTCTAATCCCAGTACTGGCAACTGTCTGTGGGTGTGTGTTTCTGTGAGAATCATATACTGTGTGGGTTACACCATTTTGAGTTGTATACCACCCTTTACACCTCCCCTCACCCTAGTTTAGTAGTCCTGTTAATGTCATTCACCTTAGAAGTACCTTTGGGCTAGGTGAAATTGTATAAGCTCCATAGCATGTCTGATAACTGTGTAACACTAAAGTAGACATAGATAGGTAGGAGTTCTAATTGCAATACTGGTGTGTGTGTGTGTGTGTGTGTGTGTGTGTGTGTGTGTGTGTGTGTGTGTGTGTGTGTGTGTGTGTGTGTGTGTGTGTGTGTCTGTGTGTGTGTGTGTGTGTGTGTGTGTGTGTGTGTGTGTGTGTGTGTGTGTGTGTGTGTGTGTGTGTGTGTGTGTGTGTGTGTGAATTTTTTCACCCAGTACACATCCAAATGTCCACTGTACAGGGCCCACTGGTGTCAACCACTGTAGTGATAGCTGTGGACACTCTGCACTCTATAGCCCTATAAGCTGTGTGTCATGTGAAATAACTATGTAACTGTACGAACACAAAAACAAGATAGGCAGGTCTTCAAATCTTGTGATACCAATCCCCACTCAGGAATCAGAGACAAACACAGCCATCTAGGCATCAACCCCATGTCACTTGGTGGATTGCAAACTGGCTCATGCATGGGACCAACAGTGCGAAGGTAGCAGACTCATAGGTTCATAGGTTCATAGGTTCATACTAGGCTATCTGTCCTGGGGCAATTATAAACCTAGCCCGATTCTGTATGGCTTACGCCACCCCTTGATTTGAGTATACTGTGCCCTTTTTAAGGTTTAGTTTACTGTGCCTCTGTCTAATAGTGACACGGGAGTAATCCCTGGGACAAGCCTACGATCCCACATCCACCTATCGAGATTCTTTTTGAAGAGATTCAGTGAGGTGCTCTGCCTCACATGAACTGGAATTCTATTCCAGAGCGAAGGGAGCCTCTGGGTTATGAACCTGTCCCTCCAGCAAGTTCTATTTATTTCTGTGGTGAGGTTCAAGTCCCTCGAGCGTGTGGCTCTAAGGGATTTAGATTTACTGAGATGGAGCATGTCCATTAATTCTGGATTTGACATAGCTTTGTATGTCAGGCATAGATCGCCTTGAAGTAGGCGGTATGCAACTGAGTAGAGCTGGAGTTATTTTAACCGAGCAGCATATGGCATCTGTTTGAGACCCTTGATCCTCTTGGTGAGATACTTTTGGGGTCTTTCTAATTGCTGCAGGTGTCAGGTAAGGTACATCCCAAAAGGGGCATTGTATTCTATGATGGGCCTGATGAGGGATGAATAAAGGGGCACGATTAACTCTCTTGATCTAGATGTGAAACCCTTCATGATGAGGTGGGCTATGTAGAAGGTCTTTCTAACCACTTTGGCAATGTGGTTTTCAAAGGAGAGATTGCTATCAACTTGGGTCCCCAGGTCCCTAATAACTTTCTCTGTACTTAATGGGTTTCCGCCTATGTAGTAATTTGTGGGCACATTGTTTTTGCCAAAGGGTATGACTATACATTTTTTGGCATTTAGCTTTAAACCATGGTGCTGGCACCAGTTATCTGTCTCTGTGAGACCTTTTTGAAGGATGTTTATGTCAGCTGGAGAGTTGATTATGGCACCCAGTTTGCAGTCATCTGCGAACTTGGTGAGCCATAGTCCTCTCACGTTTGCCTGTACCTCGGAAAAGTATATACTGAACAAAAGTGGTCCCAGGACAGAACCCTGTGGGACGCCACTTGTGACCAGTTTCGAGTCTGACATGGCTCCAGCAACTCTCACTCTGTGGGTTCTGTCTTTGAGCCAGTTTGCGACCCATCTTGTGACATAGGGGTTTATATTTAAGCTGGATAGCTTATCTATGACGCTCGAGTGGGGTATTGTGTCAAATGCCTTTGCAAGGTCCAGATAGGCTGTGTGGACTACCTTCCCTTCATCTATGGCTTTGGTGACTGTTTCAAAGAAGTCAACCAGGTTCAAAAGGCAGGATCTGCCCTTGACAAAGCCGAACTGGGTAGGATCTAGTGTCTGTAGGTCCCCAATGTCTTTGTTTATGAGCTCCATGATGATCCTCTCCATAGCCTTGCAGACTAAGCTAGTCAGGCTTATGGGGTGATAGTTTCCAGGGTCCGTAGAGGCTCCACCTTTGTGGAGTGGGACCAATGTTGCTGTACGCCATTCTGTGGGCACATATCCTGCAGTGAGGCTGAGATTGTATAGCTGTTTTATTTGCGGGATTAGTTCCTCTTGGAGTTCATGTAGGACACAACCTGGGACGCCATCTGGTCCCATGGAAGCAGTGTTTTTTGCTTTAGAGAGGGCAGCCTTCACCTGAGCATCAGAGATGTTTGGAAGGCAGCCCTCTGCCGGGATAGATACTTGCTCTTTTGGGGGGGAGGGGGTGGAGAAGTTTGCACTGAACCTGTCTACCAGGATATTGGTGATGTCTGTGGGTTCAGTGTATTTTTTGTCGTTTAGAATCAACTCAGAACAAGTCTGGGAGTTGCATCCCAAGTTTCTAACATAACTGAAAAAAGCCTTATGATTGTCTTTGGTGTCCTGTGCAATTTTTCTCTCAAAGCTGGCCTTGGAGGATTTTATGAGGGATCGTAATTTTTTGCTAGTACTGATCAGAGATGCCTTCCCTATTAGGGATTTTGCTCTATCATGTAGTAGCTTCCTCCTTCTGTTGTACAGTTTATTTATGGAAGGGGTCCACCAGACTGGACGCCTGCCTTTGGATGATTGGGTCTTGGTTTTGTTTGGGATAGCATGATCCATGCATTCCTGGAGATGTCCGTAGAATGCGTTTATATAGGATTCTGCAGTTTGGGCCATAGTTTCCACTGGCCCTGGGGCCTTGAAGGATTCCACTTCAAATTTGAGAAGTGAGAAGTTCGCTTTTGAGAAGTTTTTGACTGTGGTTTTCTGGGCTGGGGGTGGGGTCGGGATGTGGACATCCAGTGAAATTAGTTTATGGTCTGATCTTACCAATGAGGGATATACTTCTGGTGTGGAGCATAGAGTCCCCATGTTGGTAATGATCAGGTCTAGTATGTTGTCCCCTCTTGTGGGAGTGGTGACTAGTTGTTCCATAGCATTTGAGTTTATAATTTCCAGGAACCTTTGGGCTAAGGTTCTGGGGCTTGAGTAGTGCTCCCAGTCAATGTTTGGGTAGTTGAAGTCACCCAATATAATGGTGTTCAGAAAGATCTTCATGTTCTCCAATGTTTTCAGGAAAGCCGAGTGGGATTCCTGACTTTGAGAGGGTGGTCTGTAGGATGCTATAAACTGAAAAGCAGTCTTGCCCACTGTTAGTTGCACATGGATGGTCTCCGATACTTTGTGCAATGCCACTAACCTGGAGGTGTGGATATTTTTGATAAATATGGAAACTTCCCCTCCTTTTGTGGTTCGGTCCGGGTTTTGGGGCCGAAAAGCATGATATGAGGTATAGGCTGGTAGTGCTGGGGTGCTCTCTGGAGCCTTGAACCAGGTTTCTGTCACTGCACAGATATCGATGTTCTCCATACTGAGGAGAGCTTCGAGTGCATGCATCTTGAGGTTAAGACTTCTGGCGTTTAGCAGCATTACCCTTAGTTTCTTGTTCCTTGTGATGTCTATGGGGGTGGGTTTGACTTTTGAGCCTTGCCTAAAAAAGGCACTATGGGGGTGGCAAGAGCCTTTGCCAATATCCGAAAGCCCAGTGGTGACAGGTGCAAGCCATCCCTAGTGAAGCAACGTGGCTTGTCGAGCATGTCATCCCAGGCTGACAGACACTGGATCCCCTTTGAATGACACCAAAATTTTAGCCAATTGTTAAAATTGATCATTTTGTCTTTGTACTGTGGCATCATTCTAGGTGAGGGTAAGATGCTGCTCAAGGTCAGGGTCATACCAGCCTGGGCTACATGATCAGAGAGCTCCTCTATGTCTCTTTTCATGTAGTCCAGGGAGGTACATCTCAGGTCATTCACACCAGCATGTACAATGACTGAGTCATATTTGTATTTGCTTTGGAGTGACCTGAGTGCTTGCATTATGTGGTGGATCCTAGCACCCGATAGGCAGCTCACTGTGAACTTCTCTTTATTCAGCCTGGTGAGCAGGACGTCAGTGTGTCTGACAATAGAGTCACATATTACAAGAGTATCAGGTGTGTTATTCAGCCTT
Source organism: Protopterus annectens (assembly GCF_019279795.1). Taxonomy (NCBI): domain Eukaryota; kingdom Metazoa; phylum Chordata; order Ceratodontiformes; family Protopteridae; genus Protopterus; species Protopterus annectens. The sequence continues at coordinate 1,610,124,494 of NC_056735.1, forward strand.
AAGGGCTGTGGCTGCTTGGCACACTGACTTTGTGGGTTATGTGTTGTGTGTGTTTTGTTTTGAGGTAGCGTTTTCTTGGATGTCTGCTTTGGAGGTCTCTGTTGCTTAGGTAGATTTTTATTTAGAGCCTCCGAGTATGTTTTTGTGTATTTATGTATTTGGTTTGCTGATGTGGTGGGACTATGTGATACTGGAATTGTGTTGTGTGAGGTTACCTTCTCCTCCTGACTGGTTTCACCAGTTTTGAGATGAGAGAGCTCAGCCTCCAGTTTGGCTAAATAGTTGCATCTCTCACATATATTTGAACCTGTTTGGAGGAGGAGAGGGTTGTCCGTGTACATGAGACAGTTGTAACATTGCCTCAAAATTCCCAGATTCACCAGCTGGACTGGAGAGGAAACCATTGACTGACCTTTGGACATGCTAGAGTAATATAGGGAAACTGAATTTAAGATGGACCAATAGAGGACAGGGTAATCATAGAGAGTATAAGAGTAAGTAGTGCTTATGGTTTAATAGTGCTAACTTGTAGGATTACTTAATTGGACCAGTGAAGGGCCTTAGAATGAGAATATGGTGTTTAAATTGAGAGATGGAGCAGTTCTAAGGGGAAAAGTGAAGAGCAGACTTTGTGGAGCCAGGAATAGTTTAAACCCAATTAGGCGGCGCTGCCCGCTGTTGTGCTATGCTCAAAAACGCGCAAAAGAGGGTTTTAAGAGAGGAAGATGAAGGAGTTTTGGAATTGACCCAAAATGGCCAATAAAACTACAGTTTCAAGTCAGTAACCACTCCCACAGGGGCAGGCAGGCTGCTCAATGTTTTTCACTGCCACTGATCAACAGAGAGACTTCCCTTTAGCCCAAGCAAAAAATGGCCTCACAGAAACTTACAAACAGTTCAAGAACAGCAAGCCTGTAACTAAACTTTTTTAAATCTCAGAAAAGTGGGAAAAAACAAGATTTTTTTTGTTTTTTTGTTTTTTTCAGAGATAGCAGAGGTTCACAAGTATCAACAAGTTATAACAGTGCAGTAAATGACCCCACACAAGAGTGCTAGGCCAAAGACAGATAAAATGCAAGTTTTGAGAAAAAAACGATTTTAAAAATAAGTGCAAACAGGAAATTCAGTAAACAGCTCTAGGTTGTGCTCTAAATACAGTTACTAATGCAAAAATCAAGTTTAACAAGCCAGAAAATGCTCAAAATAGGCGGCTATGCAGAAAAACGTAGCAAATAAACAGAGGAAAAATACGTAAAATCTCAAAAGTGGCTCCTTTCTTCTCTCAGCATTTTCTCCTCTTGGTGGGTGCTTCACCAACAGCCAACAAGCCTGAAAAGACGCCAAAACCACGAGGCAACCAGGTTTTAAGAGAGGAAGATGAAGGAGTTTTGGAATTGACCCAAAATGGCCAATAAAACTACAGTTTCAAGTCAGTAACCACTCCCACAGGGGCAGGCAGGCTGTTCAATGTTTTTCACTGCCACTGATCAACAGAGAGACTTCCCTTTAGCCCAAGCAAAAAATGGCCTCACAGAAACTTACAAACAGTTCAAAAACAGCAAGCCTGTAACTGAACTTTTTTAAATCTCAGAAAAGTGGGAAAAAAGCAAGATTTTTTTTGTTTTTTTGTTTGTTTCAGAGATAGCAGAAGTTCACAAGTATCAACAAGTTATAAAAGTGCAGTAAATGACCCCACACAAGAGTGCTAGGCCAAAGACAGATAAAATACAAGTTTTGAGAAAAAAACGATTTTAAAAATAAGTGCAAACAGGAAATTCAGTAAACAGCTCTAGGTTGTGCTCTAAATACAGTTACTAATGCAGAAATCAAGTTTAACAAGCCAGAAAATGCTCAAAATAGGTGGCTATGCAGAAAAACTTAGCAAATAAACAGAGGAAAAATACTTAAAATCTCAAAAGTGGCTCCATTCTTCTCTCAGCGTTTTCTCCTCTTGGTGGGTGCTTCACAACAGCCAACAAGCCTGAAAAGACGCCAAAACCATGAGGCAACCAGGTTTTATGAGAGGAAGATGAAGGAGTTTTGGAATTGACCCAAAATGGCCAATAAAACTACAGTTTCAAGTCAGTAACCACTCCCACAGGGGCAGGCAGGCTGTTCAATGTTTTTCACTGCCACTGATCAACAGAGAGACTTCCCTTTAGCCCAAGCAAAAAATGGCCTCACAGAAACTTACAAACAGTTCAAGAACAGCAAGCCTGTAACTGAACTTTTTTAAATCTCAGAAAAGTGGGAAAAAAGCAAGATTTTTATGTTTTTGTTTTTTCAGAGATAGCAGAGGTTCACAAGTATCAACAAGTTATAACAGTGCAGTAAATGACCCCACACAGAAGTGCTAGGTCAAAGACAGATAAAATGCAAGTTTTGAGAAATAAATGATTTTACAAATAAGTGCAAACAGGAAATTCAGTAAACAGCTCTAGGTTGTGCTCTAAATACAGTTACTAATGCAGAAATCAAGTTTAACAAGCCAGAAAATGCTCAAAATAGGCGGCTATGCAGAAAAACTTAGCAAATAAACAGAGGAAAAATACTTAAAATCTCAAAAGTGGCTCCTTTCTTCTCTCAGCGTTTTCCCCTCTTGGTGGGTGCTTCACCAAGTCAGACTGTCAAGCAGTCACAAGTGGAGTACCACAGGGTCTGGTCATGGGTCCACTCATGTTTGTCATGTATGCCTCTGACATCCAGAACAACACAAAGTGACCCTGGCTGACAATGTTTGCAGACAATTGTAAGGTGGGTGCTATATGTACATCCCCATATCATGTTAAGATCTTCCATAAAGGCCCCACTGAGACATCTGACTGTTGTCAAAACACTGGCCTTAGACTGAATGGAAAGAAATGTGTCACAATCCTGTGTGGAATCAATGTTTTTACCATGAATTAACACATTGTTGGAAGTCCAATGGACACAGAAGTCCTTATAAGAGACTTGGGTACACAGGCTGACAGTGACCTCTCTTATAGCCACCACATCGCTACTATGGACAGAAATAACTTCTATGTGGCACATCTCATAAGTAAGGGTGTGTGATCCAGTAAGGAAGACATAGTACTACTCCCCAATGGTGACTGCTGTCTGCTGGATCCACGTCCCTGTTGGGACCGGCCAGGACCACATGGCCATAGCTTGCTGCATTGTGGCATGGCCAGTGATTGCTCTCTCCTCATTAGGCCAACCAGCAGGTAGAATGGCTCATTTGCTGTGTAACTCACAAGACACCTGGAATAACTGTGGAGGCTGCAAGTATACCTCACAAATAGGACCTTAGCCTGCAAACAAATGTCCTATATGAACAGCGTGCAATACCTCCAAGTATTCTTGGCCACATTTTGGCTACTTACAGGCAATCCATGCTTGACTGACAATGCCATGTGTGGCTAGCTATGTTAGGAATGCCATATCTAGTGAAACACTGATTTGTATGCACCACATGCCATGAATACCTCAACCTCATTAACACAATCAACAGAACATGCTGGGGGACAGGTACATAACCCAGTGAGTGGACATGTAATACAATATATGTCACATACATGTCAGAGCACCTCACTGGCCCTCTTCAAGAGAAATCTGGATGAGTGGATGGGGAATTTAACTGTCACCCTGGCCATCATTCAAGTGGCAATGGTCAATAGACACACTGAAAAGTCAGGTTGCATGATGACAGGATACTCCCATGGGCGATGCTTGTCATGGCTCCTTGCCCATTAGCCTGGTACACACCTATGAACACATGATCCTATGAATCTCAGTCCTGGCAAATGTATGTGTTTATGTGTGTGCAAGACCAGTATCCTGAATGTGTGTGTTTGAGTAAGAATATATCCATTGGGTGGCCAAGTATTACAATTGTAGGCCATCATACTCCCAGCACACATCCTACATTCCACTGTAAGAGGGACGTTTTTTACATCAACCATAGAGGTATCTGTACACACTCTGCAGACCTCTAAGCCCTGTGCTGTGTGCAACAGCTATGTAACAGTATGGAATGAGCAGCTAGAGAGGAAGGGCTCTTAATCATAGTACTGGCACACTTGTGTATGTGCATTGGTGTGTATAGCAGTGTTTGGGAGTGTGTAAACCCATGCATGACATTAGTATGAGACCTGTCACACCCACTACACCACCTATTGCCATACCTTACAAGGGCATGTGATGTTACTCACTATACATGTACTTTGGAAACTCAACACACTATGAGCTCTGTGCTACCTGTGATAACTGCATAATACTGTACTATCACTAACTAGATGAGTAGGGATTTCAAACCCAACACTGGCAATTGTGATTTTTGTGTGTGTGTGTGTGTGTGTGTGTGTGTGTGTGTGTGTGTGTGTGTGTGTGTGTGTGTGTGTGTGTGTGAGCAGTACTCTCTGTGTGTTGGGGCAACACAATACCCTCTGGGTGTGTGGAATTTACAAATCTGAGGTGTGTTCCACCCACTACACTTACCATTGTCTACTGTACAAGAGCTGCTGATGTCAGCCACCATACACTTACCTATATACACCCCTCAGCACTATAAGCTACATGGCACATGCAAAATCCGTTATACAGACTTGTTAACTGTGTACAGCTTTACCCTGGATATAACATACTCAATGTGTTACCACACTGCCATACTCCTTGTAGATAATGTCTGCAGGGCCACATCCTGCTGACACACAGACGTCTAGGAGACATACAGAATACATTATGGAGACCACATTCTGTCAGCATTAATAACAACAATAATGCATCATGGCTGGACAGCTACACATTCTGACGTGTAACCATTAAACATGCTGGCTGATAACACTTTACACAGCATTACATTGCTAAACTGTACTAAATTCATCCTGTGAATTAGTCCCATATTAACATGTCCCTGCATTGATGGTATGGATGAATGGGATGTGGCACAGGTATCATCAAATGCACAGGGTGTGGTGTGGGTTTGCCAGAGGCCTAGGCTGGGACATTTGGTCGACATCGTGTGTGTGTGTGTGTTTGGGGGTTGTTCCTTAAATGAGCCATGCAGAGTTGGTGTGTGTAAGTCTGGGGATGACCTGGCTATGATGGTGATGTGTGTGTGTATATGGATGCATGCAGTCATGCCATGTGGCTGCCCTACACAGGGGTATGTTGGACAGCTGTGGGCCATACATGGCAGGGTGTGCAGTTCACTGTCTCTGGCCATGAACATGGGAACTGGGCCTGCCAGTTGACCCACTGGCATGATCAGGCACAAGGCCAGATGCAGTACTACTCCCCAATGGTGACTGCTGTCTGCTGGATCCACGTCCCTGTTGGGACCGGCCAGGACCACATGGCCATAGCTTGCTGCATTGTGGCATGGACAGTGACCCCCTGCAGTCATGTTGCTGGTACTGCCACTATGGGAGTGAAAAGCTGCATGGCCAAGTGGTACCACAGCTGTTCATGCTGCTGTCCTATGTCCACATGGCCAATGGACAACTCCCACCACATGCTCTATCACAGACATTCCATGACATTCCATGGTCAAGGATTCCCACCATCTCACCTAACCATCTATCCATGACCTCAACAAAATAACGGTGGACATCAGCACAATCATGGAGGTTATCACGCATAGCAGGAAGAGTGACATTCACGACCCTGAGAAGCTGTCTTGTGTTACATTCACTACATGCCTGTGCCTCCATGATGGTCTGAAACATGCGTCTGGTGTCACTTGCTGTGGCACTTGTGACAAGGGCATGAAAGGCAGCAGTCCCCCTTTGAGCACCCTTGCCCGTCCACCTGTGTGGGACCGCACCTGTTATCTTGCTATGGCTGGTGTCTACAGACACACTTGCTATAGTCATCACACTTGCCTGTTCCATTCCACCACCCACCAACTGTCCATCATCTATGGACACTAGTGATGGGGTATGTGCAGGCATTGTGACTGTGTGCAGGGATGGGGTGGACAACAGTGGGATGCCAATGAATGGCACAGACTCAGCCCCTGACAACCCCACCTGTGCCTCACTATGGCTATCATCATTATCAGAGTCTGCGGAGACATTGACATCAGTTCCCAAGTGGGAGGGACCCCGACCCCCATTGCCACCTGTGAGGGGAAGACAATAAATGTAAAATAATTCATGTACATTATGGTTGGCTGCCACACACACAGGCACGCACACAGACATGCATGCAGACACTTATAGGTGAGGTGGCACAAAGCTATTACACAGACCTCACATTACCCAAAAGGTGACATGCATGACACACAGCCCTCATCATCATGCATTGCAGCCATTCTCAATCCTTGTTACTAACAATATACATCTCTGGGATGCATGAGTACTGTTAGCAGGTGATGTCCATTCCCCTAGCACACACTGCACCGATGTACACATTATTGCTGTTCACCTGTATAGCACAGTGGCAACTACTGTAGACCATACCTCACAACTGTACAAATCATTGAAGAATGTGTAGATATCTGGCACATACATTTGCTTTGTTCCTTACAATCCCTGTGTGCTTGTCTGACACATAACTGGGATCATATGAGGATTGATGTCACTAATTAATGACATACATTTGATTTGCAGACCTCATCACCAGCAGTGAATGTATATTCAAACAAATCCTATTACACCAACAACCTTCTAAGCTTAACATGGCTATGATAAGTGTACACACCCCTGTTAACATGGCAAGCTCTTGTATCATATATAATGAGACCACAATACTGCATTCAAAAACATTACCCACCTTAAATGTGACATACGACCTGCGCAAGCCTATCGAGAAACAAACAAGTGTGTTAGTTGTGAAATATACTGAGTGAGATGTGTGTGACACAGTGGTTGCATAGGTGTGGACACCCTTAAACCAATGCTTTTTTGAAACTCCTGTTAACTGAACTACAGCAGTCACTCTTCCTGGGAAGGGGAGTATCAGCATGGCACATATTGACTTGGCATTATTTTGACAGTCTTCTCTGCAAAAGGTCCCCCAGCTCTGTCAGCTGGCAAGGGCAGCTCATTGGAGCATTGGAGGTCACACTGGGGGTTTACTATTGGTGTTAAGTCTGGTCGTTGTCTGGCCCAATGCATACCCTTGATTGTATTCAGGCGGAGCCATTCTTAGGTAGCTTTGGATGTATGCTTCAGGTCATTATCATGCTGGAAGCTGAAACCTCTCTTCATTCTCAGCCATCTTGCAGACGCTTGATGGCTTTGGCCCATATGTGAGTGTTATTTGAACTGTCCATAATTCTCTCCACCATGCCTAAAGGCCTAGTTCCAGCTAATGAACAGAAACCTCAAAGCAGGGCACTACCAGCAGTGAGCTTCAACATGTGGATGGTCGTCTTCAGGTGAAGTGAGGTGTTGCTTGTGCACCACATGTAGCTTTAGGGATAGTGGCTGTATGTTTGAACCTTGGTCTCATTACACCATTACACATTTCAACACGTGCCTTTTGGAGACCTGGTGTTATGTTTTGCTACTTGTAGACAGCCCTGCATGGTGTTTGGTGTGGGTAAATGCTTCTATCTACTGATCCTACCCCATATGCCAGACGTATGCAGAATCCAGGCAAGTGTTGCTACATGTACTACACAACCAGTACTTGCCAGAGAGTCCTGCAAGTCCCTCAGTATTGCTGCATGTCTCCTGGCAGGCTCCCTGATCAGTTCTCGACATGTCCTTCCATCTGTTTTGGAAGGGCATCTGGTTCTTTTCAACAGCACTGTTGTCCCATATTTAATCTACCTTTTGATGACTGTCTCCGCTGTATTCCATGGTATATGCAATGCTGTGTTAATGTTGCTGTACTCTACTCCTGACTGATACCTTTCAAATGTGAGATCCCTATGATCCTTTGTAAGATGTGTGCAAGCCATGGCTGCTTCTGGTACAGGCAACTGAGCAAATGTCATGAATACACCGCTCCGACAGCGGACTGTTATTTGTTGTTACATTGAGTCCCTGTACTTGATGGCAGGTGTGTACCCAAGCAGAGTGAATGCTGTCAGTACATCACAAGCTCCTTCTGCAATGTGTTATTTGGAGGGTGTGCACACATATGCATCCAGCGTATTGTAAGGTTTGTGTACCCCGTATTTGGTGACCTAACATATTGTTGGGTTTTACAAGTTAATTGTTTATGTTATGGTTACATTACAAGTTGGAAAAGGTGTGGAATGTAATATTGTGGTCTCTCATTGTATATATATATATATATATATATATATATATATATATATATCAGAAACACTTTGCATCTTGACAAGGGTGTGTACACTGTGGTATCCACAGTATAGGATTAATGTGTCATACATGTCCCTACCATAGCCCTTTTGTCCCCCCAGTTTGTTGGTCTCTGTCCAGATGTCTTGCACTGACAGGTTGTGAGGTATGCTGCAGGAATGTTACATTACCCTTCAGATAGGCCCCCATGGTGACCACTGTGATGCACTACAGTTAACACCACCACAAGTGAACATGGATATCAAGCAATATAGCTAGGTGTGTATTGGCAAAGCACAACAAAACAATTACATATTCACCAGCTATAAGCTGCTGTCTCACTTGTAGACCAGAGGGAGCTAAATAGGTTTGGGAAAGAGGTACTGTCAGGAGACTCACATGTGGCCTTGGTACAGGGGGAAGCAGCATTTCTGCACATTAACAGTACAACCCCTAGTACTACAAAATATGCTGCCCAGCACCATAGATGTGCACTCATGTGCATTACCAAACCCAGTCCACAATTACTATCTTATCTGACATATGCATGTAGATGCTCTACAGATACAAATCCCAATACTACGAAATATGCTGCCCATCACCATAGATGTGCACTTATGTGCATTACCAAACCCCATCCACAACTACTGTCTTATCTGACATATGTATGTAAATACTCTACAGATACAAGTATGTATGCTAAAGTACTCCACTAATGTGCACTAGGGCCATACCTTAACACTCCTTATCCATTGTGCGGGGGGCAACCATCCACAATGCTGGATTCAGCAAGATGTTGTGTGCTTGGGGTGGGTGCACCAAGGTTGGCAAGGAGCTATTAGGTGGGTGTCAGTGAGGCCTGCATGACTGGGTCCCCACCTGTGGCTGTCGCTTCTCTGGCTATGGCAGCAGCCCTTCACCGTGCATTATGTATGAGGTCGGTAGCATGATGCTGGACTTGCTCATAGGTTCTTGTGTGCAGGCTGACATCATTTACCCTGTGGACTAGGTCATTCCATGGGGTGGTCCGCTCCCACAGATGTTTCTGAGTAGGGCCAAACATGACTTCATAATGGTTGACAATGGTGTCAATTATTTCAGATGTTTCTGCTGCACTGTAGGGTGGATTTTGGGGGTGCTGCATCCCACCTGGAAGACATAAACAGTGAAACACATCATAGCATCTCATACAGTTGTCAACAGTATGGACAGAAATTGCACATCAACAGTGGATATTTGCTGCCAGCATTCACAACTATACCATACCCCTGTAATCTATCAGCAATATATTAGCTTGCATTTCACTCCTGGCCCTGATGTGTCATACCCCCCACCCGATAATGGACAGTTAATTGCATAAACCTCTATTCCCCATTCATTTCTGTGTAGAGGGATGACAGTGACTGTCTTCCATGTAGATGGGGTGTGGATGTTGCCAAGGCTGTGTTTGACTACAGTGTGTGATGGAACTGTGAGCATATGCCCAAGTTCATGTAGGATGCAGACAGGGCCACATGGGGACTTGCTGTTGTTGCCTTTCAGTAGGCAATATGCACCTGCTCACCATTGATAAGGGGAAGGGGTGCAGTTGATGTGCATATCTCCCTATACGAATGAGGGACAGGGGGGTGATGTTCACACCTAACCTGTCTGATGCAGGTGGCCTATAGCCATGGCATGTGTGTATGAGGTGTGATTTAACACCAGTACAGGGTGAATTGTGTTGTTGCCTCTGAGAGTGACAACATATGTGGACACACCCTTGTGACTGGCCTTGGCAGTGTAAATATGTGTGGTTTCTACACACAGTTAGCCTTACAAGGTGTCACCTGTAATCTTACATGTTTGTTCAGATAGAGGTGGACATGCTTCCAAGTTGTTGTCTGCACCTATGTGGCCCTGTGCAGCAATATAGCAACCTATTATGTGGTTTGTGTATGGCTGCTGTCCACCAAAGGGGATTACTCTACCTTGGTGGAGGTGGGTTTTACAGGTCAGGTACTGCTGAGGCTATACAGTTACAGTGGATATTTTAGTGTACACACCCCTGCTACAATGCCTGTTTTCTGTGCTATTGTAACTTGACACTACAATAACTCATTTCAAAACAATTCCCACCTTTAATGTGACTTATAGCCTGTACAATTCCATTGAAAACATAACAATCTGTTGTGGAAAAACATATACAAATTGAAATCAATACAATAAGCTGGTTGCATGAGTGTGCACACCCTTAAACAGATACTTTGTGCTAGCACCTGTTGAGATAATGACAGCATTCAGTTGTCTTAGGTCAGAGCCTATCATCATGGCTCATTTTTACTTGGCAATAGTTGCCCAGTCGTCCTTGCAACAGCACTACAAATATGTTAATTTGTGAGGGCATGTCTTGTGCACAGCCCTATTCAGGGCAACCCACAGATTTTCTATTGGATGTAGGTCTGGCCGCTAGATGGCACATTCCCAAACTGTAATTTTCATCTGGTGAAGCCATTCCTTTGTTGATTTGGATGTATGTTTGGGGTCATTGTCATGTTGACAGATAACATCTCTCCATCTTCAACTTTCTAGCAGATGACTGAAGGTTTGGGGACAAAAATGGTTGGCATTTGGAACTGTTCATAATTCCCTCCATCTTGAGTAGAGGCCCATTTCCATCTTTTGAAAAGCAACCCCACAGCATGATACTGCACCATGCTTCACCAGGGAGATGGTGATCTTTTGGTGATGCAAAGTATTGTTTTGGGCCAAACATACTTCTTGGAATTATGGGCCAAAGGTTCAACCTTGATGTCGCAGCCAAAACTCTCCACAACCTTCCAAAGGTAGCAAACATTTTATTGAGACATAAAAATGTTTAAAAAGTATTCATTGAGCACTTTCATCCCCACAGAACGGGGACTTCATCAGAATACATGCCTTCTATTAAGTTCAACATTTATAGCACAATGTGTTGATGACATCACAGCCACACAAATGCATTTAAAGGCACAACCACTTTTTTTAAAAAATACAGCTTAAAAAACATTTATAAACATCTAAAACCATATTTACTGCACTAAAAATAAGCTTTCCTAACTTCATGGAAATGTTTAACATAGCCTTTTGTCCCTAGCACTCTTAATTAACAGGGGTTTTACAGAAATAACTTCATTTAAACCTATGCCCTCCCCTGCCTGCACCTTGATCTGCCATTTGACTTCTTTTTCTTCCATTAAATTTCTGTAGTCCCCCCCCCAGGGTTAACTAATACTTTCTCTAAGATTCCAAAATGGAACCCCTGAAAATTCCTACAAACTAAAGAGTGCCTATAGAGTGCATTATTATCCTTAGTGGATATCTGGTACACGTGTTCATCAAGGGCGGCTCATACTATAGGACTGCAGGACTGCAGACCCCCACCTGTAGAAAGAAAGAAGAAAATAAAACAAAACCGAAATTGCAAGTCCCTGAACTCCATGCATGCATGCTTGGAGTTCCTGGTACTCACAGAACTCCAGACTGCTGTGTCAGGCAGTCCGGATAGGGGTGAAATGCATCTCTGCCTGCAGCACAGAAGTCTGTGTGGTGATGACCGCATAGAACAGAAGGACACTGGACTGCATTGTCTGCAGGCTGGATCCTCCAGCCTACTCTCGCGGGGAAAACTAGCCACCGAGGAGAACTGGAAACCAGACGTTAGCTTGTGTGGGCTGAGGAGTCTGCTTTTACTGTGTTGCGGGACAGAGGAGACTGGAACTTATTCAGGACTGCTGCTTTTTAGCCGCTCCGCGACCGAGGACACTGCGTTTTAGCCACTTCAGGTAGTGTGTGTGTGTGTGTGTGTGTGTGTGTGTGTGTGTGTGTGTGTGTGTGTGTGTGTGTGTGTGTGTGAAAAATATTTTGAAAGTATATTTGGTGCCACATACTTGACTGCTAAGCTTACTTACTTGCCTCATTCAGGACTCCCTACCATTCAGGCCCAATGCAACATAACTATAGTACTATCCTCATGCAAAATTCCTAGCTATTTTCTTCTTTCAGAAGGATTTAAAAATATGCAGTTAAACTGTGGCAGCATAAATATATTAGACTCATGTGAAGCATAGCTACAAAATGAAAACCCAGATATTATTTCACTAACTGACTTATAGTAAGTTGTTTTTCTTAAATTAGATCTTCTCCATTACACCTTGTAATGACTGGTCAGGTCTTAGGTAGTTGAATATGTTATATTAGTGAAGAAAGATAAATTAATCCCATCCTTCATATTCTTCTCAACATCCGTTAGACATCTCTCTAAGCAAGCTACTCTGTGAAATATGATGAGGAAGTGCAGCTTAATGAGTGCTACACACTGTTTAGATCACATCACCTTCAAACATACTTTTTTGACAATTTCTTAAAAGTCCTTAAATCCCTGCCTGAATAAATACAAATGTACGTTCCTTAGTGATTGCATTTTGGACTGGCCATATATCAGTTTAAAGAAAATAAAGCAGTTCTTAGTTCTTTGTTACCAGATCCAATCAATCTACAGGCCATGGCTTTGTTTTAGATAGAATCCTCAGTAACATTATTGTTTTGAATGTGAAATATTGCCCAATATAATCAGTGGCCACTTTTCCATCATTTATGTATGTTTTTTAAGCTATCAAAGCTATCAAAACCTCACCTATCATTGTTAAAGGAACAACAAAATGTCTAAGAATATATATTTAACTAAAAAAAACAATATAATTTAACTCAGTAATGGATCCTTTGCTTTTCCAAGAAATTAGCTAGGATAACCACTATAAAAATAAAAGTTGTAAATATCATATGACAATGATTTACAAATGTCCTATTAAGCATTCAGCATGTGGGTTACACCACTACTGCTTGAAGAGTCAGGGAAAAGGATGCAGGGATTATATCTAACACAAAAGACTTGCACTCACACATGTCTGTCATTAGACATACAAATAAATTGTGTATGTCCACCCAGGTGCTAGAGTCTGGCACAATATATATGGATAACCCCCCTTAGTTTCTGTTGCATATTGTCAGCATGATATCTGGTTAACATCCTTCTACAGTTATAGATGTTATGCATCATGAACATTGTGCTTGTCTTAACAGGTGAATACTGTGTGTACATCAACAAATTTGGCAGTCAGTGCAGATGATTAAGCCATGAGCTGTTAACAAGCTTCCTGTGGTACAGGGCTTGATTCCCTCAGCCATCATTTACGGTGTTGCTCCATGACTGAAGAGACTGTGTTTTAGCCACTTCAGGTAGGGTGTGTGTGTGTGTGTGTGTGTGTGTGTGTGTGTGTGTGTGTGTGTGTGTGTGTGTGTGTGTGTGTGTGTGTGTGTGTGTGTGTGTGTGTGTGTGTGTGTGTGTGTGTGTGTGTGTGTGTGTGTGTAAAGCCCCAGTTGCTATATACTGGTGGCTAGAGAGAACACATGGTGGTGGGTAGAGAATATATCAGACTTGAATCCTGTACCTTGGGTGCAGGTGGCAAGGCCCTGAATTCCCTACCCACCACCATTTGTAAAATATTTGCAGATGTTTGCCTCATATTTGTTCTGTTCCTCATAAAATCTGTGGTTTCTTTATGCTTGTTTTTCATTGCAAAGTCAGTAGTGCAGTGGTACACTGGTAGCATTGTCACCTGACAGCTACAGGTTTTTTTGTTTGATTCTTGGCTGGGGTGCCTTCTGTGTTGAGTCTGCATGTCCTCCCATCTTACAAAGACATGTGTCTGGAGTGTTTCTGCCTGGGCCTCTGCTGAAAATTGGCTTTTGTTCCAAGTCAGATTTTCCTGGTTAACAAATGTTAAATAAATAGAAATAACAGGCATTTGAGTTTCAGACTTCATATTTTTCAGAAAGTACATGGTAACACAAAACCTTTTATTCTAGCAATTTTCTAAGTTTATAACATGGATATTTGAAAATGTTCCCTATTTTTGGGACTGTATCCCCGCATTATTGGCTTCATCCAGGTTTTATGTGCTAAGGCTGAGAACTATGGTGAGAACTGAATTCACTGAATATGTTTGGGGGCTGTATTCCCCCATTACTGGCTTTGTCCATGTGTTTTTGCTAAGAGGTTGAGAGCTATGGTGAGAACTCAATTCACTGAATATGTTTGGGGGCTCTATTCCCACATTATTGGCTTTGTTCAGGTGCTTTGTGCTAAGAGGTTAACAGCTGTGGTGAGAACTGAATTCACTAAATGGTAGACATTTAAGTTTCAGTCTTCCTGTCTTTCACAAAACAGCTGATTTGGCATAGTGGTATGTTGCTCTGCCTGTTTTGCACAGGCTCCCCTGGGTTCAAGACTTGGCAGTGAAATGTATGGTAGTAACACAGCATTTTATTCTAGCAACTTTCCAATATTATACAAGCAATGTTTAAAATGTGTCCCTGGTTTTTAGGCTTTTGTCCCTCCCAATAAATTTTGGCTTTTTCTAGATTTCTTGTGCTGCAAAGTTCAGAGATATAGCTGAGTGTCAAGTAGATTTTACAAGAAGCTGATAGCTGCAGGGGAACATAAGTTTATTGCTGCTTATGCTAAGTTTGCTTGCATTGTTAATAGCACAACAGGTAGTGTAATTGCTTTTGATGCAGAAGGCTGTGGGTTCTACTCCCACAGCAGGTAGATGCATTGCTGATGCTGTACTGTGTTGTAAAGGGTGTGGATGCTGCAGTCCTTTTTGGTGAAGATATCTAGTAACTATGAACCTGTTATCAGTTTGTCATCCATTTCCTATTGTGATGTTACTAGTTTATCATTATTTTAATGCAACATAGGTAATTTATTCCTCAAGGGCAACAGGAACTTTATTTGTAGATAAAACAATGACATATAAAGTTGTTTGCTAGCAGTAACCTCTTCATTAGTTATAGATTTCTTTAATGTGGAATTATTTAGATGACTTTTACTTCTTCAGAGATTGTGAATATTTACTGATACTGGTGGACTATAGAAGCTTGAGTAGACTTTTATGATGGAAATGTTCTGAATTGGGCAGTTTTGATATTATTGGTGCATGCATTTTGTTTCATTGTTTACTGGAAAAATGTTCAAAAGAATAAATTTAAAAAGTCCTCTAACAACGGTACTGTATTGTACAAGGAATATAATTTAATACAATCAGGAAGGTGTATCAAAGAGCACATGTATGTTTTGTGTTCAAGGGGCCTATGATTTGAAAACAGCCCAAAGTTAATCTTTATCTGCCATTGGCAAAATGTATTTTCTTTGAATATGGGTTTCAATGCTGTTTCAATAAATGTGTGTTTCAAGGGCAGAGACGTTTTAATGCTAAGTCTATTTTCATTGTGAGACTGCATTGCTTTGTTTAGCATATATCTATTAGTGTTTGTGCTGTAAAATGCAAAATAAAACTTTCAAATGAAATCCAAATCATCACAGAAGTAAAGCAGTATGCATATTAGTGTTTATGGTAAATGGGGCGAAATAACCAAGGAATGGGACATTGGAATGGCTGCAGGGGGCAGACTCCATTCAACAATGATTTTGTGGGGGGCAGCAAACTCAATGACAGCCCCAGCTGAACTATACCTCTCAACTGTCCAGATTTTTGCAGAATGAATATATTTTTGCTTCTTATTTTTGGTTTGTTCCTCATAAAATTTGTGGTTTTCTGGTAAATTATTTAGGAATGAAGTCACTAAATAATGACAGACATTGAGTTTCAGACGTCATAACCTTCAGAAAAATGTATGTTAAAGAAAGACCTCTTATTCTATCAACTGTCTTAAGTTTATACAAGAGCAATTTTTAGTACTGTTTGTATGTTCCCCCAATATATTTTGCCTTGGCCAGATTTCCTGCATTAAGAGGTTGAGAGGTACGTGCAAATAAATTGCTTTATAGAATTAGGAATATCCAAACCTCTCAACTGTCCCCAGTTTTGGCTCAAAATGTTGCTCTCCCTCTAATAATCCCTCTGCAAAATGGCAATTTTGAAAGAAAACGTGGAGGGTTTACAATTATAAATAACTGCAATGATCAGAGTTATAGATTACTTTTATTTCAGAAATGCATGTTGATGCTCTTATTTTGTCAGCTGCTCAAGTTAACAATACTAATATTAAAAAAGTGTCCCTTCTTTCACAGGTTTCCAGCTGTACTGTGTGGCAATTTTATATTTTTGCATCACATTTTTCATCTGTTTTTCATAAAATTGTGGTTTTCTGGCAAATTAGTGGTAAATCATTAAAGACTGAAGTTAGAAAATAATGGCAGACATCTGAGTTTCAGATTTCATACCCTTCAGAAAATTGATACTAATGCAAGACCTATTATCTTTCTAAGTTTATAAGAGCAATATTTAAAAATTTTCCTTATTTTTGGGCCTGTGTCCCACTTCTGTGTATGGCTCTGTCCAGATTTCTTGCTCTGAGATTGAGAGGTATGAGTGTCAGAGCCATCACCATCAGCCAGAAACATTTCAAATTGTGACATACTTGTTGCACCCCACTCCCCATTGTAGTGGCTCTGGATGTGTCCAAGCAAGGGAAGGAGCAGTTATGCAGTGTAAGTGTGCAGAGTATTCCCCCATCCAAGGTAGACCACAGGTATGACCATGGCCTTTCATCTGTCCTTGATTTTGCAGAATGTTCTGGTTTTCTGTCATATTTTATACTGTTGATTTGTGCTAGTTATTATTCAGAAAATGCATGCTGTTGCAGTGCCTTGTTGCTCTGTGTTTAAGTAGCGATGCTTTAATGACCATCAGGTAAGCTTGTCAGAGATTGTAAGATGCAAGTAAGCTTTAATAAACATACTGTTAAAGAATTACCAATATCGAAAGCCTTTTTGTTGTTGCCATGCAGCGAATATATACATAACTAGATAACATATAAGCCTTAGGTATTGAAATGCATATGCCAGTATTTGTAATAAAGGGCAGGATTACAGTATTTTCAGAAACTCATTACATTTGTTGGAGACTTGCAGTCATCTTTGCAGGCTTTACCCGTAAACTAAACAGAATGAAATCTATCATGTGTGGTCCATAACTTGTGCACTAATCCTTTAAGCAATGTATCTTGAGCTTGTTTCATGTTTGCTGTTCATTTTTTACTTTGATCATGTCTTCTGCATGAAACAAGTAGATAGCTGTTCTCAGGCAGCAGGTCTTTTTTGGATAAGAAACATTTTTACAAGTGGGGGTATCACAGAGATTGCTACTTTCAGCATGGTACTTGGTAATTTTATAAAGCTGAATATAAATTATAATTAGAAATGCAATGCAAGGAGAAGTGGTTTGAGTTGAGTGCTGCTTGTTTTTTTTGTATACTTGATTTTGACTGGCATTCCAGTAATGTATTTAAAAAGTAATTTATTTTTTCATGCCTCACAACCTTTGTGTTTCCATCTAGATATTAAGTAAGTTGTCATGTAGCCAATGCATTTAAATGTTTTTTTCTTCTACACTTCATTTTGTCTTGATTGGACTCTCATAATAACAGTTTGGCACCCAGGGCAGCTTATTTAATTAAAGTTCTAGTTATTGTGGTTTTGAGCATAGCCCCTCCCCTTTCTAGTTGGCCACACCCCTTCCCATTGGCCCCACCCATTCAGCTGTCTCCTGCAGCCCCCCTTTAATTTGAAGTCGCCAGCTGCCACTGGTGCTCATATATCCTATTACGTAATTGCCTTTCAGTTTTGCCAACATAATATGCTGGACATCCCTTACACAGTGCAAGGTATATGACATCTGATGTGTGACAGTTACCCTTAACAAATTCTACTTTTGTTTTAAGAGTATTTTCTAAAATAACCATTTTACTATCTACTATGTAACAACATTGTGAACAGGATCCACACTTTATAGTACCATCATACTTGTTATCTTGTGTGTTCTTCACATATTCAAAACTTTCTTTGATGTTTACCCCAGTTTAGTATACATACTCTCCTATAACCCTTCTCAAATCTGGGTTTCCCCTGAGAATGGCACAATTTTTTCCAATATATCCTTCACTTTCCCTACCTTCCCCCCAGTATGGTAAAATCATAGCCTTTTCAAAGTTTTTTTGTCCCTGAGGTGACTCTCTAAC